>NW_021604598.1:612689-620906 GCF_004785775.1 Grammomys surdaster | reverse complement strand
GAAGAAGAAGAAGAAGAAGAAGAAGAAGAAGAAGAAGAAGAAGAAGAAGAAGAACAAGAACAAGAACAAGAACAAGAACAAGAAGAAGAAGAAGAAGAACAAGAAGAACAAGAAGAACAAGAAGAACAAGAAGAAGAACAAGAAGAACAAGAACAAGAAGAAGAAAAAGAGGAAGAGGAGGAGGAAGAGGAAGAAGAGGAGGAGGAAGAGGAGGAGAAGGAAGACATGTCATGATAGAGCAAAACTGTGTGGTTGCAAGAAACTGCATATGGCAATGGGTCTTATAGCTATGGAGTAAGTTTGTATAATACTAGTTATGCCCAATCTACATATACTGAATTATAACTGAATTATGTGTATTTCACATGGGTTTGTTAGGGTTAGAAAGTTCAGCAGTATTCTTCTCTTCCAATTCGTATCTCCTTGAGTTTCTTTTGTTGTCTTATTTTTCTAGCTAGAATGTCAAGTACTAAGTTCAATAGACAGGGAGAGAGGGGTCATCCTTGTCTTGTTCTGGATTTTAATGGAATTGCCTTAAATTTCTTTCCATTTTATTTAATGCTAATTTATTTAAATTCTATTTATTTAATGATTTAATGCTTGTTGTATATTGCTTTTCTTATCTTTAAGGATGAACCTCATATTCCTAATCTCTCCAAGACTTTTATTGTGAAGGAGTGTTGAGTTTTGTCAAAAGATATTTTAGCATCCAGTGAGATGATCACATGATTTTTCCTTTCAGTTTATTTATATGGTAGATTATATTGATGGATTTTCATATATTGAATCATCCCTGAATCCCTAGAATGAAGCCAACTTGATTATGGTGGAAAATGTTTTTAATGTGCTATTGGATTCAGTTTGTGAGTATTTTATTGAGTATTTTTGTATCAATGTTCATAAAACGAATCAGTCTGGAGTTATTTTTCTTTGTTGAATATTTGTGTGGTGGTTTAGGCATTAGGGTGACTTTGGCCTCATAGAATGACTTTGGTCATGTTTATTTCATTTTTATTTTGAGGGATAGTTTAAGGAATATTGGTAGTAGCTCTTTTTTGAAAGTCTGATAGAATTCTGTGCTAAAACCATCTGGGCCTTGGATTTTTGTGGGAGGATGGGGTTGGAGAGTTTTAATGATTGCTTCTATTTTCTTAGGAGATAGAGTATTGTTTCTGTAGTTCAACCTGACCTTGATTTAACTTGGTAAGTGGGATAATTAAAAAAAAAAAACACCATATCATTTCTTTTAGAGAATCCAGCACAGGCTGTTGAAATAAGACCATATGATTCTCAGAGTTTCCTCAGTGTCTGTTCTTATGTCTCCCTTTTAATTTCTGATTTTGGTAACGTAGATACTATCTCTCTGCCTTTTAGTCAATTTTGTTAAAGGTTTATGTATCTTGCTGACTTCCGAATATTGAACCATCCCTGCATTCCTGGGATAAAACCTACTTGTTCATGATGGATTATTGTTTTGATGTGTTCTTAGATTTGGTTTGCTAGAATTTTATTGAGTATTTTTGCATCGATGTTCATAAAGGAGATTGGTCTGAAGTTCTCTTTCTTTGTTGGGTTTTTGTGAGGTTTGGATATGAGTGTAGTTGTAGCTTCATTGAATGAATTGGGTATTGTTCCTTCTGTTTCTATTCTGTGGAATAGTTTGAAGAGAATTGGTATTAGGTCTTACTTGAAGGTCTGATACAACTCTGCACTAAAACCATCTGGTCCTGGGCTTTTTTTGGTGGGGAGACTTTTAACGACTGCTGCTATTTCCTTAGGGGTTATGGGACTGTTTAGATGGTTTATTTTATCTCCTCCTGATTTAACTTTGGTACTTGGTATCTGTCTAGGAAGTTGTCCATTTCATCCAGGTTTTCCAGTTTTGTTGAGTATATGCCTTTGTAGTAGGATCTGATGATTTTTTGAATTTCTTCAGTTTCTGTTGCTATGTCTCTCTTTTCAGTTCTGATTTTATTAATTTGGATACTGTCTCTGTGCCCTCTGGTTAATTTGGCTAAGGGTTTATCTATCTTGTTGATTCTCTCAAAGAACCAGCTCCTGGTTTTGTTGATATTTTGTATTGTTCTTTCTGTTTCTATTTGGTTGATTTCAGCCCTGAGTTTGATTATTTCCTGCCTTCTACTCCTCTTGGGTGTATTCGCTTCTTTTTGTTCTAGAGCTTTTAGTTGTGCTGTCAAGTTGTTAGTATGTGCTCTCTCCAGTTTCTTTTTGTAGGCACTTAGGGCTATGAGTTTTCATCTTAGCACTGCCTTCATGGAGTCCCACAAATTTTGGCATGATGTGTCCTCATTTTCATTAAATTCTAAAAAGTATCAGAAATATCATATCATAAATATCAGTCATAAATATTATATGACTGAAAAAGTATCAGCTCTTAGTTTTATTGATTCTTTGTATCATTCTCTTGGTTTCTCATTGATGGACTTCAGCCCTGAGATTATTTCCTACCCTCTACCCTTCTTGGATATGTTTGCTTCGTTTATTATTAGAGCTTGCAGGTATACTTTTAAATTGCTAGTTTAGAGCTTTTAATTTTAATTTAATTTTAATTTTAATTGCTAGTTTAGAGTTTAATTAGAGCTCTCTAATTTTTTTTGAAGGTATTTAGTTGTATAACTTTCCTCCTAGCACTGTTTTCATTGTTTCCCATAAGCTTGGACATTAAAATCCAAGTGTACATGGAGGGACCCATTGCTCAGTCCAATGAATGGCTGTGAGCATATACCTCTGTATTTTTCAGGTTCTGGCATAGCCTCTCAAGAGACAGCCATATCAGGCTCCCATCAGCAAGCACTTCCCAGCATCTGCAATAGCCTCCAGGTTTGGCTACTATATATGGGATGAATCCCAGGGTGGGGCAGTCTCTGGATTGCCTTTCTTTCTGTCTCTGTTCCACATTTTGTCTCCCTATATCTCCCATGTGAGTATTTTGTTCCCCCTTCTAAGAAGGACTGAAATATCCACACTTTGATTTTCCCTATTCTTGAGCTTCATATGGCCTGTGAATTGTACCTTGGGTATTCTGAGCTTTTGAGCTAATATTCACGTATCAGTGAGTGTATACCATGTGTGTTCTTTTGTGACTGGATTACCTCACTCAGAATGATATTTTCAAATTCCATTCATTTGTCTGTGAATTTTTAATAGTTGAGTAGTACTCCATTGTGTAAATGTATTACATTTTCTGTATCCATTCCTCTGTTGAGAGAAATCTGGGTTCTTTCCAGGTTCTGGCTATTATAAATAAGGCTGCTATGGACATAGTGGAGCATTCCTCCTTTTTACATGATGGAGTATTTTCTGGGTATATGCCCAGGAGTGGTATAGCTGGGTCCTTAGGTAGTATTATGTCCATTTTTTTGAGGAACCATCAGACTGATTTCCAGAGGTTGTACGAGCGAGAAATCCCACCAGCAGTGGAGGAGTGTTCCTCTTTCTCCACATCTTCATCAGTATCTCCTGTCACTTGAGTTTTCGATCTCAGTCATTCTGACTAGTGTGAGGTAGAATCTCAGGGTTGTTTTGATTTACATTTCCCTGATGATTAAGGATGTTCAACATTTCATTAGGTATTTCTCAGAAATTCAAGTTTCCAGAATTCTGTTTAACTCTGTTCTACATTTTTAACAGGGTTATTTCTGGAATCTAACTTCTTGAGTTCTTTGTATATATTGGACATTTGCCCTCTATCAGATGTAGGATTGGTAAAGATCTTTTCCCAATCTGTTGGTTGCTATTTTGTCCCATTGACAGTGTCCTTTGTCTTACAGAAGCTTTGTAAGTTTTTGAAGTCCCATTTGTCTATTGTTGATCTTAGAGCATAAGCCATTGGAGTTCTGTTTAGGAATTTGCCCCTGTGCCCATGTGTTCAAGGCTCTTCCCCACTTTCTCTTCTACTAGTTTCAGTGTATCTTGTTTTATGTGGAGGTCCTTGATCCACTTGGACTTGAGCTTTGTTCAAGGAGATAAAGGTGGGTCAATTTGTATTCTTCTACATACTGACTGACAGTTGAACAAGCATCACTTGTTGAAAATGCTGTCTTTTTTCCACTGGATGGCTTCAGCTCCTTTGTCAAACATCAAGTGACCATATGTGTGTGAGTTGATTTCCAGGTCTTCAATTTTATTCCACTGATCTACGTACCTGTCACTGTACTAATACCATGCAGTTTTTTTTTTTAATCACTCCTGCTCTGTAGTACAGCTTGAGGTCAGATATGGTGATTCCCCCAGATATTCTTCCGTTGTTGAAAAAAATTTTTTATAAAATACTTTTTTTTTTTTTGGTTGTTTTTTTTTTTTTTTTTTTTGGTTGGGTTTTGGGTTTTGGTTTGGTTTGGTTTTTGGTTGTTTTTGCTATTCCAAGTGGACTTTGAGAATTGCTCTTTCTAACTTTATGAAGAACTGAGTTGGAATTTTGATAGGAATTGCACTGAATCTATAGATTGTTTTCAGCAAATGACCACTTTTACTATATTAATCATGCCAATCCATGAGCATGGGAGATCTTTCCTTCTTCTAAGACCTTCTTTGATTTTTTTTCTCCAGAGACCTTTAGTTCTTATCATATAGGTCTTTCACTTGCTTAGTTAGAATCACACCAAGATATTTTATATTGTTTTTGACTATTGTAAATGGTGTCGTTTCCCTAATTTATCTCTGCCTGTTTATCCTTTCAGTAGAGCAAGACTACTGATTTGTTTCAGTTAAACATATATCTAGCCACTTTGCTGAAGTTGTTTATCAGGTTTAGGAGTTCTCTGGTGGAATTTTTGTGGTCACTTAAGTATAGTATCATATCATCTGTAAATACTGATATTTTGACTTCTTCCTTTCCAATTTGTATCCCTTTGAACTCCTTTTGTTGTCTAATTGCTCTGGCTAGGACTTCCAGTACTATACTGAATAGATAGAGAGAGAGTGGGCAGCCTCGCTGAGTCCCTCATTTTAGTGGGATTGATTCAAACATCTCTCCATTACACTTGATGTTGGATTCTGGTTTGCTGTATATTGCTTTTTCTATGTATAGTTATGGGCCTTGAATTCCTGATCTGTCCACGATTTTTAATATGAAGGAATGTTGAATTTTGTGAAATGCCTTTTCAGCATGTAATGAAATGCATTTTTTCCTTTGAGTAGATTATATTGATAGATCTCTGTATATTGAACCAACCTTGAATCACTGGGATGAAACCTACGTGATCGTGGTGAATGATTGTTTTGATGTTTTCTTGAATTGAATTTGTGAGAATTTCATTGAGTATTTTTTCATCGATGTTCAGAAGGGAAATTGGTCTGAAGTTCTCTTTCATTTTTGGGTCTTAGTGTGGTTTTGGTATCAGCATAAATATGGCTTCATAGAACAAATTGAGTAATGTTCCTTTTTTTTTCTATTTTATGGAATAGTTTGAAGCATATTGGTATTAGGACCTCTTTGGAGGTCTGGTAGAATTCTGCACTAAGTTCATTTTGTCCTGGACTTTTTTTGGTTGGGAGACTTTTAATGATTGCTTTTATTTCCTTAGGGGTTTTGGGACTGTTTAGATGATTTGTCTGATTCTGATTTAACTTTGGTACATGATATCTGTCTAGAAAATTGTCCATTTCATTCAGATTGTTCAGGGTTTTTTTTTTTTTGAGTATAGGCTTTTCTGGTAGGATCTGATGATTTTTTTAAAAAACTTTCTCAGTTTTTGTTGTTATATCTCCCTATTCATTTCAGATTGTGTTAATTTGAATACTATTTCTGTGCCTTCTGGTTAGTCTGGCTAAGGTTTTATCTATATTGTTGATTTTCTCAAAGAAGGTGCTCCTGGTTTTGTTGATTCTTTGTATAGTTCATTTTGTTTCTATGTGGTTGATTTCAGCCCTGAGTTTGATTATTTCCTGCTGTCTACTCCTCTTGAGTGTATTTGCTTCATTTTGATCTAGAGCTTTCAGATATGCTGTCAAACTACTAGTATATGGTCTCTCTAGTTTCTTTTAGCAGACACACAGAACTCTGAGCTTTCCTCTTAGCACTGCTTTCATTAGGTCCCATAAGTTTGGATATGTTCTGCCTTCATTTTCATTAAATTCAAAAAGTCTTTAATTTCTTTATTTCTTCCATGACCACATTTTCATTGAGTAAAGTGTTGGTCATCTTCCTTGTGTATATGTGTTTTCTGTTATTTTTGTTGTTATTGATATTGTCCATTGTGATCTGATAGGATGCATGGGATTATTTCAACCTTCTCGTCGTTGTTGAGGCCTGTTTTGTGACCAATTATATGGGCAATTTGTGAGATGGTACCATGAGGTGCTGAGAAAAAGATATATATATATATATATATATATATATATATATATATATATATATTTATAATGAAATGACCTATAGATATCTGTCAAATCCATTTTGTTAATTCTGTTAGTTTCACTGTGTCTCTCTTTAGATTCTGTTTCCATTTTCTGTTCATTGATGAGAATGGGGCTTTAGTAATGTTTCTTTTATGAATATGTGTGCCTTTGCATTTGGAGCATAGCTTTTCAGAGATGAGAGTTCATCTTGGTTGATTTTTCCTTTGACAAGTATCTTTTTTGATAACTTTTGGTTGAAAGTTGATTTTGTTCGACATTAGAATGGCTGCTCCAGCTTGTTTCTTGGGACCATTTGCTTGGAAAATTGTTTTCAAGGATTTTACTCTGTGGTAGTGTCTTGCTTTGTCACTGAGGTGCATTTTCTATATGAAGCAAAATGCTGGATCATGTTTACATATTCAGTCTGTTAGTCTATGTCTTTTTTATTGGGAAATTGAGTCCATTGGTATTAAGAGATATTAAGGAAAAGTGACTGTTGCTATCTGTTATTTTTGTTCATCTTCTCTCCTCATCCATGCCAGTGGTATGTGGAAGGCAGGGGCGTGGCTGCCCAGCCCAAACAATGACCAGCATGTTCCTCCTGCTGTTGCTGTGGGGTCCCCATGGATGCTGCATCAGGCACTCTGCTGCCCTTATGAGTCTCACTCTGTTCATGAGTTCCAGTCAACCCTCTTCCCTTAGCCGGAGAGGATGTCTGGTCCCTTGAGGTGCGGTGCATGACCTTCCTGTCTGGTGTGTGCATGCTGTTGTGCCCCATTTTAGCCCTGGTTTGGACTTTGAGGACAAACCTTAGCCTGTCTCGTGTTTGAGATTTTAGCCCTGGTTTGGGCTTTGAGGACAAACCTGAGCCTGCCTCGTGTTTGAGACCTGTCTTAGTCATTTCTGTACTGGAGTGACTCAACAAGACCCTTTTGGCCCTGCTTCTGCTCAGCTGTTGTTGATGAAAGGTTTTGCTATTCAAGCTGTCAGTCACCTCAAACCCTTCTTCACCCTTTCCCACCCCCTACATCATCTAACTCCACCAATACCCCTCCTTCCTATGCTCCTTGTTTATATAAACAAAAGGTTGTTACATTAAAGTTGAGTTCCTGCTTCGACAGGCCTCCTGGCCAGGTGTGTTTCTTTGGGCCTCAGACATTCACTATCCTGCTCAGCTCTGGAGAGACCTGGGAGGACCGAGACCTCTCTTTCCTCTCACCTGAACCAGCCAGCTTTAAGGAGTCAATATAGGTGGAAATATGTTTGTGTGGCTATCTTTTTATAGGTTTGTTGAAAAAAGATTAATTTCTTGCTTTTACTAGGGTGTAGTCTTCATCCTTGTGTTGGAGTTTTATATCTATTATCCATTGTAGGGCTGGATTTGTGGAAACATATTGTGTAAATTTGGTTTTGTCATGGAATATCTTGTTTTCTCCATCTACGGTAATTGAGAGTTTTGCTAGGTATAGTAGCCTCGGCTGGCATTTGTGTTCTCTTAGGGTCTGTATGTCATCTGCCCAGGATATTCTAGCTTTCATAATCTCTGGTGAAAAGTCTGGTGTAATTCTAGTAGGTCTGCCTTTATATATGTTATTTGATGTTTTTCCTTACTGCTTTTAATATTCTTTTGTTGTTTTGTACATTTTGTATTTTGACTATTGTCGGAAGCCATAATGGGACAAGCTAATAATTAGCAGGTCATCATCCTGAAACTCTTGCTTTGGATTGTTATATAACCTGCGACAAGTGTGACCCATCCAGCAAGGCTATGGCAGACCTATTTTAGGAAAAATTCCTGCTATTAATATGCTCTTCTTCTTCTTCTTCTTCTTCTTCTTCTTCTTCTTCTTCTTCTTC
>NW_021604598.1:570023-612679 GCF_004785775.1 Grammomys surdaster | reverse complement strand
TTCTTCTTCTTCTTCTTCTTCTTCTTCTTCTTCTTCTTCTTCTTCTTAAATATATGTAACAATCACTAAGCAATAGCACACCACTTTGGAGCAGATCTCTGCAGACCCACAAAGATGTACTGTCTTGTAGTGATGCTATATAGACAAATAGATGACTTCTTAAGTCTTAATGATGATCCTATGAGAATTCCTAAAATTGCCGGGCGGTGGTGGCCCACACCTTTAATCCCAGCACTAGGGAGGCAGAGACAGGCGGATTTCTGAGTTTGAGGCCAGCCTGGTCTACAGAGTGAGTTCCAGGACAGCCAGGGTACACAGAGAAACCCTGTCTCGAAAAACAAACAAACAAACAAACAAACAAACAAACAAACAGAATTCCTAAAATTATATCAATGATTTTTAAGTTTTTTTATTGTGGGACTGGTATTAAGTCCTTTTCTGATAGTCAAAACTGCTATGAGAACTCTGCCAGTCTCCCAAGTGTCATCAGTTAACAGCCCTTAGATAGTAACCAGACTTTCCCCTGCTCAGAGCACATTCCAATGTGGTTGTAAAACAATTAACCAAAGGTCACTAAAAGGGAATTCACGATTTATTAAAGGTGCTAGGACAGAAGAGAAAATGTTGCCTGAGTTTATCTATACAAAACTTCACTAATTTCTTAGTTATAGTTTTAAGCCCTCAGTGAACCTGTGGAGTTAGACAAGTGATGGATGTTTAGCCAGATAATTACTCCTAATGGATATGCATGTAAACATTATCTGTTGTATACTTCTGTTTCAATTTATGATTTGAATTTTGGTGGGAACTTGTGATGAACTTTGTAACATGTGATCATGTACTCTGAATGATGTATAAGACAAAGGGACATTCGTTAGCAGCTCTCTCTCTCTTGCTCTCTCTCTCTCTCTTCTCTCTCCCTTCTTCCTTCTTCTCTGCTTAGAATCTCTCCACTTAGAATTTCTCCTTTGTTAGAATTTTTTCCCTTTCCTCACTTAGGACCTTTCCACTTTTTCTCTTAGATAGCTTTCATAGGAAACTTCTTATACTTAGTAATAAACTATAATAACTTCTCCAAGTGTTAGTTCTTTCTGCGACATCAAATTAACAGATCTAAGTTAGAGCCTAGCAGTGCCTGCAGAGAAAGTACAAAGGCTATTTGCCTAATCCTCTGCTGTCCTTGGGCTGAGGTGGTAAGTGTACCCAGAAACTGCAGTTTCTGCCCTCAGAGGATCAAACAGATAGCAGGTCAGCTACAGTAGCCTAGTAAGTAAACTTTAGTAATATAGAGAAGTAAACCTTATTATACAGCAACCTTAAACATATCATAAGACCAAAGTCTTACCCCGAATCTTCTAAGACCAGGTCTTATCTCCGTTGATGCTCTTCCAATTTCCATCCTCCTTGGCTGCCTCAAAAAGAACTGACAATGAGAAGAAAGAAGACTTCCCTTCTCCTCCCACCAAGCTGGGGCTGGCTCCCGGCAGACTATTATGTGATGGGAGGAATTTCTTTTCTTTTCCAATCTATTTGGAATTCCACAGGCTTCTTGCATGTTTATGGGCATATCTTTCTTTAGGTTAGGGAAGTTTTCTTTTATAATTTTGTTGAAGATATTTACTAGCTCTTTAAGTTGTGAATCTTTGCTCTCTTCTCTACCTATTATCCTTAGGTTTGGTCTTCTCATTGTGTCCTCTTCTTCCTTGATATTTTGGGATAGGAGCTTTTTGCAGTTTGCATTTTCTTTGACAGTTGTGTCAATGTTTTTTTTTTTTATGGTATCAATGTTTTTTTTTTTTTTATGGTATCTTCTGTACCTGAGATCCTCTCTTCTATCACTTGTATTCTGTTGGTGATACTTGTGTCTAAGTCTCCTGATTTCTTTCCTATGTTGCCTATCTCCAGGGTTGTCTCCCTTTGTAATTTCTTTATTGGTTCTATTTCTATTTTTAGATCCTGAATAGTTTTTTTCAATTCCTTCACCTGTTTGCTTGTGTTTTCCATAATTCTTTAAGAGATTTATGTGTTTCCCTTTTTTATTGCTTTCACCTATTTATCAATGTGCTCCTGTATTTCTTTAAGGGAGTTATCTATGTCCTTCTTAAAGTCCTCTATCATCATCATCATCATCATCATCATCATCATCATCATCAGTGACTTTAAATCATAGTATTGCTGTTCTGGTGTGTTGGAGTATCCAGGGCTCACTGTGGTGGGAGAACTGGATTCTGATGTTTCCAAGTAGCCTTGGTTTCTGTTGCTTATGTTTTTGTCCTTGCCTCTCACCATCTGGATATCTCTGGTGTTAGCTGGTCTTGCTGTCTCTGACTGTGATTTGTCTCTCCTGAAAGCCTGTGTGTCAGTACTCCTGGGAGACCAGGTCTCTCTGCGATCAATTTAGGTATGGAGAGCTGTGGCAAAAGGTCAGCTCTGGGCACAGACAGAAACCTGAAGCATCCTGTCCCTGGATTTGCCTTGGTTCCTGTGTCCTAATGGCTCTGGGCAGGTCCCTCTAGGGCCAGAAATTTGAGCAGAGGTGGTATTGTTACTTTCACTCACAAGTGTGCCAGCATTCCTCAGAGACTAGCTCTCTCCTAGCAGTATTTGAATATGGAGCACTGTGGCAGCACATCAACTCCAGCAAGATGGGGATTTTGCATTGAATCTATTAACAAATTTTGATAAACCAATCATTTTCATAATGCTGTTTCTACCACTGGATGTGAGACCTGAGCTATAGCTGGCATATTGTGGGAAAGTGTGGACAGCAGAAAATATAAAATAAACATCAAAAAAAAAAAAAGTCCAGGCACAGCACATCTAGAAAATCGAGACACTATGAAAAGAACAAATCTATAAATAACAAAAATATAGAAAGGAAAAGAAATTACAAAGCCACAGCATATATTTTCAACAAAAACAAACAGGAAACTTTCCCTAAACTAAAGAACAAGATGCATATGAAGAAACATACAGAACACCAAACAGACTAGACCTGAAAAGAAATTATCTATGGTACACAATAATCAAAATACTAAATCCACAGAGACCTATCCAATAAGCAAGCACCAATCCCTGACTCTAGTAGTGATACTCTTATTCTTGTAGACAGCAGCCTAGCATGACTGTCCTCTCAGAGGCTTCCTCCAGAAGCTGGCTGAAACAAATTCAGAAACCCACAGCCAAACATAGGATGGAGCTTAGGATCTCTTATAGAAGAGTTGGGAGAAGGATTGATGGCACTAAAGTGTCAACTAAGCTGGACCCTTGGGAGCTATTAGAAACTGGGCCATCAACCAAGTAGCATACAGTTCTAGGCCTTTGGCACACACGTAACAGATATGCAGCTCAGTCTTCATGTTGGTCCTGAACAAGTGGAACAGGGATTTCACTAAAGCTGTTGCCTGTGTATGAAATTTCTTCCCCTAACTGGGCTGCTTTTTCTGGACTCAATGATGGAGGATTGGCTAACTCTACACAAAACTTGATGCTCTGTGGTGGTGGGATACCCAGTGGTAGCCCCTATTGTCTCAGAGAATGGAGGAGTTAGGGGACGGTGTGAGGAGATAATAGGAGGGTACAGCAATGGGAGTGTAAAATGAATAAATTAATTATAGAAAAAGCTGCAAAGAATAAAGAACAACTAACATATAAATGTGCAGGGGAAAAATAGTGGCCACTGTGGTGGTGTCCCAGTGGGTTTCCATGCTGCGGCTGGTCCCACATGCAGGAGGAACGTCTATGGTTCCAGTGGCCTTGAGGCTTTGGTGACAGCAGACCCTAATGACACGAGGAAGTCCTTGGTTCCAGAAAGGTTTATTGTCATGGCAGATGGTGGATGGATCTAGGCATACCCCCCTAAAACTCAGGGCAGTCATGAGTTATATAGGGAGGGAGAAAGGGGGAGGATCTGGGGAGGCATGCTTAATTTGCCCCGCCCTCTGGCCTTCATTAGTATGTAAATCCCTAGGCCCTGAGGCCTCTAGTCAAGCCCTCAACCCATGCACTTTGGGCGGGGCTGTCTGGCCTTCATTAGTATGTAAATCCCTAGGGCCTGAGGCCTATAGTCTGGCCTTTGTGATTGAACAACGTAATTCTATGGAGGCTGGACTGCTTTTCAGGATGCTTGGTTCTTGGGGCACTCCAAACTCCTGCCGGTTCTCAGGTAAGAGTCTCAGGGTTTTAGGCAACTGCTCAGCCATGACCAAGGATACCCTTACGCAGTCCCACATAAATGCAGACCTAGTAGCCTAACATCTCACTGATCAGTGGAGACTCTTATAAGCCAGAAGGGCAGGACAAATGTTATACAAACTCAAAGAGATCTCAAATATCATCCCTAACTATTATTCTTAGCAAAAATTTCAATCACAAGATACAGAGAAAGAAAGGCATTCCATTAAAAACTAAATTTAACCATTATCTATCTATATATTCAGACCAACAGAAAGCATGAGAGAACCTTCAATCCAAACAGGTTAATCACACTCAGGAAAACAAAGGAACATATAATCCCAAACAAGCAATCAAAAAAGAACAAGCACACACCATAACAACAAAATAGCATGAATCAACAAGCAGTACTCATTGATAACTCTCAACAGCAATTCTCAATTCCCCAGTACACTGGATTCAAAATAAAATCCATGTTCTTACTGCATCCAGGAAATACACTGAAGTCAAGGTTAGACATTACCTCAAGGTAAAATGATGGAAAAAGATATTCTAAACCAGTAAGCCAATAGACCTAAGAAGGAAGCTACTATAGTCATTTTAATATCTGCAGAAATGAATTCAAAACAAAACTAATTATAAGAGATATGGAAGCATACTATATACTCATGGAAGAAATAATCTACCAAGTGGATATTACAATTCTTGATGTATACATACCCATACAAAAGCACCCAAGTTCATACAGCTTAAATTATATATTGCTCTCATACATGGAGATTGAGTGATTTCAATACTCCATACTCACCAGTAAACTGACCATCCAGACAAAAACTAAAAATATAAATGCTGGAACTAACTTAACATCACAGACCTAAGAGATCTAATAGATATTTACAGAATATTTTACCCAAACACAAAAGAATATACCTTCTTCTCAATAGGCTATTGGAAATGTCTCCAAAATTGGCCACACAAGGGGCTAGAAAGCAAGTTTCAATAGAAACAAGAAAATTAAAACAACAGCCTACATCCTACCTTCCATCCCAGAAAAAAGGGGGGATTACAGAATGTGAAAATTTGTCTACCAACTACACATCTGATAGAGAACTTATATTCAAACTATATAAAGAAACAAAATAACTATACATCATGGAAACAAGAACTCAAACTTAAAAAATGGGGTATTGTCCTAAAGAGATAATTCTCAAAAGAGGAAATTCAAATGGCTCATAAGCATTTAAGATATATATCAACAACATTAGTCATAAGGGGAATGAAAATAAGTATTACTTTGTGATTTCATCATATACCAGTCAGAATGGCCAATATTTAAACAAATCATTGCTCATTCTGGTGAGGATGTAGAATGAGTGAAACAGCCATCCATTGCTGGTTAGATGAATATTTGTACAGCCTTTATAGAAATCAGTTTGCTAGTTCCATAATAATATGGGGATTGATCTACCTTAAAAATCCAGCTATTCCACTCTTGGACATACGCCCATTTCACTACAGAGACATTTGGTCAACCATGTCCATTGGTGCTCTATTGCTAATAGCCAGGAATTAGAAATATCCTACATATCCATCAATAGATGGATGGAAATGGAAAATGTGGTACATTTACACAAGTGTATATTACTCAGCCAATAATGAAAATAAAATCATGAAAGTCACAGGCTAATTGTTCCTAATGTCCTAGTCATCATTTCTTTTTGCTGCAATGAAAAATGTCTGAAAGGCTCTGTGTCACCACTTCACTAGCATACCTTGAAGGCAAGACACAATTTTAAATCAAAGGCACACACACACACACACACACACACACACACACACACACACACAAACACACTAAATAAAATCACCAAATAATGGAGGAGAAAAAGCCCCACTGGTTATCTCCTGTCTCCAAAAAAGTTTTCAGTACTGAAAATGAATTACATCTAATTGTATTGTTGGCCAAATGGTTCCTATAAATCCCACAAGTATCCAGTTTTTTTACCAAGAATATAGGTTGCTCTCAACAAACTAACAGCAAGGACATATTGCTGAAGACAAAATCTATACAACTCGTTGAACGGGGTAACTCATGCTGCTATCTACCTAGACTTTTCACCCCATATGGGCTAATGTTCTTAATATGGGAAACTTCTCCACAGGAGAAAGATAGACACCAACTCATCTACAAAACCTTTGATTTAAAATTGTGTCTTGCCTTCAAGGTATGCTAGTGAAATGATGACACAGAGCCTTTCAGACATTTTTCATTACAGCAAAAGAAATGATAACTAGGACATCTTTGAAGGTTCTTTATTTCATAATATTTTATCAAGGTTTTCCTTTTTATGCCCCCTCCACCAAGATCCTTTGTGTATGTATTATGGCTTCCAGTTTTGTGCTTTTTTGAGATATCTATGTTTGACTCTGTGTGTGACTCTGTGTCTTTATGTGTTTCTTCTTCTTTTTCTTTGGCCCCTTAATTTCTGTTTTTGTCCTATTATGATTGTTTTTGTTTGATCACATTATTTATATTGCTTTATTATATTATGTTATATTATATTAATTATATTATTATTCATTATCATCCTTTAGATGCCTGATGATTTTCTAAAAAGAGACAGAAAGGAGTAGATCCTTATTGGAGGGGGTGCAGGTAGTAAGTGGGAGGATTTGGGACAGGAGAACCTATTGATAGGATTTTTCTTTCCCTCTGTGACTTAGATAGAGGCCAGACTAGACCAGGTTCAAAGTAGATGAAAGTGGGTTTATTAGGAGGCAGTAGTTCTCTGGTGGGTTCAACAATCTCACAGGTAGAGGTCAATGAAGTTGTTCATTTGGGTTAAAGCAAAAGGGTTTTATAGAGCTTAGGTGAGTAGTGGTGATGTGTCAGATAGAAGCTGGAACTGTGCCCATACATGGTCAAACACTAACCCCTGAGTGGGCACTCTTGTGTGAGTTGCTGGAAATGTGGAGATAACGATTGCTGATGACATGCTATCCCAGAGTTTTCTCTGTATGAGTTAGAGAGTTGTCTCCATTCTGGTGGAGTTGAGAGGAAGATGGTAGATGGGGTTACCCAGCTTGTGAAGGGGTAAACTGGCATTCCAGCTTAACAACTAAAGCTAGAAAGCAGTGTATGAAAAAAATATATTTTCAATAATTTTTAAAACTAGCTACTACTTTCCAAATGACACTAATATTAAAAAACTCAATCTCCTTTATAAGTAAAGGGGAGTAGGTGTCATCAATGAAATGACATCAGCAAAGAACAGGATGTCACAAAATTCTACATTAAGAGCTAGAATTGAGAAATTTATAAAATTTGAATTTTTGTTGTTTGGATCTTAATCATCCTGGAAAGCTAAAGCTTTTAAGATTTGAGCCCCAATTTGAGCCAGATGTGAGGCATTCTGGAAGTCTCCAAATTATAAAGATTCTGAGTTTATCAATTGGTTGATTGGGTATATGCACAATTAAGTAGAATACTGCCAGTTTGTAGAAACTATAGAATATATGACATTATTGGGAAAGAGAGCTTCTTGGGTAGACCTTGTAAAGGTACCTTACACACTCCAAGTTACTTTCTCTTTTTTTTCTGGCAGAAGTGAACAACTTGGTTCCTATAAGTCCTTTATAATGCTGTTGTACTGTACCATAGCCTAAAAGCAATTTGTCAGGTAGCCAAGAGCAGAAACTGCAGAAAGAATGTTACATAATCTTTCTTCGTTTATTTAAAAACTTTGTCACAAAAAGGAAGGCTAACACTTTTGTTTTTATTGTGTATAAACATTCAGTGTCTGTCCTTTATTCTGAGTTTACTTGTAGATTCCACTAAATTTAAAACATATCTGTTTGGTGTTTATCATAATTTAAACAAAATTATAGATTTTTCTCTTAGGATTCATAGAGAACTCTTTAGGTCCTTGATCCCCAAAGGGTTTTCTCTGGCATGTTCACGCACAACCTGGTTAGAAAGTTACCAGTAATTTCTGGTCAGTTGCCTAGAGCCCTATTGACCCATCTCTTTTTTTTTTTATGTTTAAAAAATATTTTATTGGATATTTTATTGATTTATAATAGAGATGGCATCCCCTTTCCCAATTTCCCCTCCCTAGAAACCCCTATCGCATTCTCCCTCCTCCTTTTTGCTTTTATATCATTTTAATTACACGCAGGTATTAAGGTCAGTTCTAGGTTGAGGGTATAGCAATACAATAGATTGAATTATTAGCACTGTAGAGATTCTAGAGACAGAATGGGTAAGCTGTTCCTAAGGGAAAACAGATACTCCAGAGGCCATATAGGAGGAGAAAATCTTACTTTAAGAAGAAAAAGCCTAATTGAACTGGACTGAGCCCCTGGAGAAGGTGTATCTTCTATGTGGTTCAAACTCTACTCCCCCAAGGGAAACATAGAAGAATAAATCACTCTCCTCACTCCCAGGTTTGAAACTATAGAAACACACAATCAAACAGTGGTTTATTTGATGAGAGGTGAGATAAGTAATTCTCCAAATAATAGCTCTGTAACTATTGTAAAGAGATAATATCCCTGTCCAGATAGTGGCTTCACCCAGATTATTTCTAGAATCTTCTCTGCTGGGCATATAACGCTACCTATGGAGAAAAGGGAATGATAGTAAAAGTCCAGTTTTCAGAATTTCCATGGTTGTATCAGAGCTTTGAAAAGAAAGTGATGAAGCAAAGGTAAGCAGATCACAAGAGCTTCTACATGTGCAGTTTCTTTAAAGATTTTAAGAAATATTGAGGTAGATAACTTGCACCACAGTCAAGTAAACAGAAATCTCCAAGCTCTACTATGCCCCACAGTCTTGTTTCTTTTTTGAGGTCTCATCTCTTTTCACTTTCCTCAAAGATTTAGGACCTCCTTTTTAAACTGCTTACAAACTCACTTGAGTGCATCCACCTGAGGGGAAATTTTTGTGAGCATAGTCTTATACTTTTCAAAGAACAATGGAAGTCAAATGGTCCTCCCTGTTAATTTAGAGTATGCAGAAATTGGAGCTTAAAGTGTATAAGGAGTGCAGGAATATTGCTCAGTGGTGAATTTCTTGTCCTGGGTTCCATCTCCAGCACTGTAGTAGTAAACAAAATAGAAATTACTCAGAATTTTTCTAGATAATTAAGTGGAGACTCCAGGAGAAGATTTTTAGGTAAGCACTGAGTTATGAAATTGTGTATAATATTCTAGGATTGTAAGATACTAAGTGGATTTTTCCTTAATTACCTTATAAAGTAGTCATTTTGTGGTCTTTTTGTTTACTTAAGTTGTTTCTAGTATCCACCTCTCTATTTCTTTATTTCACAATTTCTCCTCTAACTTAAGTGTTTCCAATCCCAGTATTTCGCTTTCTATTTTCATATGACATGCATTTTATTACCCTCTCAGCTCCTTTCCATTATGGGCTTTTTATTTTTCCTCTCATGAATTCCTTTTTAGTTTCATGACCTCTACACAGTTCTCCCATAAACACACACACACACACACACACACACACACACACACACACACACACACACGGCTAGGATCCACATATAATAGGAAGCATATCTATCTTTGGGAATTTGATTACCTAAGTTAATATTTTTCAAATTCCATCAATTTTTAATAATTTTATTTTGAATAAAATTCTAGTATGCAAATTCACATTTTCACTTTTCATTCATCAGTTGATGAATGCTGTGTCTGTTTCTATTTACTGGATATTATGAATACAATAGCAATGTGGACTGATATACAAAGATCTTGGGGGTGGAATCTAGAGACCTTCAAGAATACATGAGACCAGTGGAGCTGATATATATTGTTGTTCCATATTTAGTTAAGAAATTTCCACACTGATGTTCACAGTACATGTTTAAGATAAAAGCTTTGCTTTCCTCATGTCAACATTTGTTTTCTTGATGGTAGACTATTATCATGCCTAGTATGTTTTTCTCTTCTTGTTTTAAATTTTTATTTTTGTTGTGTTTTGTATTTATCCTCAAATTGCTGAAGATCAAAATGAAGCCATGTGCATGATAAGCAAATGAGACACTTTTGATGTGTGGACTATGGAATCCATAAGATATAGCACTCATTGTTTAATACTATATGCAGTGCAGGAAATATGACATGAAATAAAGAAGACATAGTTGCTTGAGTATAAGAAAAATTGAGAAAAATATATACATGCAAGTGAAAGCATATTATGATGTAGTTAGAGGGATAATTTAGAGAAGACTGACAACTTTTACATAACAGTAGTGGGATTTCCTATAAAGTATTTCCAAAATAATCTTTGAACTCAATGAAACAACATAGTCTGGCAAAATCATAAGGTAATAAAAGTATTTTCAAATTCTACAACCAATAATTGCTTGTGCTACATTTTCCTGGGACTCTAAGAGGCATTTACTACCAGACAGTGGGGAGATGTTCATGAAAATGGGTTCCTTCTCAGAAATTATATAGAAGATACATCATTTACTATCATCTAGGAAAGTTGCAATGGAAAAGGTATTGTGGGTAGCGGTGAAAACAGCAGTTTGGGGCAGTATAGCAAATAAAAATTGTGATTAAAATATAATGCTCTATGAATGATTTAGAAATGAATGATGCATTCTTTGTAACTATGCTTGTTTATCTCCAGGTAAACATTTTAAATTATATGGAAACAGAAAACATCACAGCTACTTCAATATTCATCCTTCTGGGACTTTCAAAAGAAAATGATATCCAGCCTCTTCTATTTGGGCTGTTCCTTTTCATTTACTTGGTCTGCATCATAGGAAATATGCTTATCATATTGATCATTAGCTCTGATGCCCACCTCCAGACTCCAATGTATTTCTTTCTCTCTAACCTATCTTTTACAGACATTTGCTTCATATCCACAACAGTACCCAAGATGTTAGTAAACATCCAGGCACAGAATAAATCCATAACATATGAAGGCTGCCTCACTCAGATGTATTTTTTCATGATTTTTTCTGGGTTGGATAGTTTGTTACTGACTGTAATGGCCTATGACCGGTTTGTGGCCATATGCCACCCCTTGCACTACATGAATGTCATGAGCCCTCACTTTTGTAGTTGTCTACTTCTACTTTCCTGGCTAATCTGCCTGGCCTATTCATTGTTGCAAACTTTAATGTTTTTGAGGGTGTCTTTCTGTAAGAAAACAGAAATCCCCCACTACTTCTGTGAACTTGCTCAGATCCTCAAGCTTGCCTGCTCAGACACATATGCCAATGATGTCCTGCTTTACTGTATAACTGGTTTGCTAGGTATTATTCCTCTCTCTGGGATTCTTTTTTCATATTCTAAAATCATCAACTCTATAGTGGGCATTTCATCTGCTAGAGGGAGGTATAAAGCCTTTTCTACTTGCGGTTCTCATCTTTCAGTGGTCTCTTTGTTCTATGGCACAGGCCTTGGGGTCTACCTCACTTCTCAAACAACCTATAAATCCAGAGAGGGTTCAATCTCCTCAGTGATGTATACTGTGGTTGCTCCCATGCTAAATCCCTTCATCTACAGCCTAAGGAACAAGGACTTGAAACAGGCTCTTAGAAGACTTTTACATAGGATAGGAGACAAATTTTAGTTAGATAAAAGAATATAGAGGGGTGATGATTAGAGTATTTTAGCATGTTACATTCTTCTATATTCTTAAGACACAGAGAAGAAATATTAATCATGAAGCCAAGAATAAAATATTTCATGACAATAGATAAAATTGAAACAACAAAGTGAATCATGAGTAGTCAGTAGTCAGTAACTAGATTGGTTATGCAAATAATTTCAAGAACATGTACTTACAAGCATGGCAGGGGACAAAGTAGAAAACACAGCCAGTAAAAAGAGAGATACGACATATGCCTATTGGCTCAACTCTTTAAGTCACTGTCTCTAGGACAATGCTTGCTGGATGTTTTCTTTGGTTTATGTCAGAAAAAAAAAACTATATTAAAAATGTCTCAAAGTGACTTTTCTTTTTCCCCACAAAATGTATTTACTGAGCCTTGCTTTGGTCATTATTATTAGTCATGATGGTGTAGCTCAGTGTCAGGACTTTTGTATAATGTGCAAGAGTCCCTGAGCTTGATCTGTAAAGTACTACAAGATAAAAAAGTAGATAGTGATTGTTACTGACCTATGTTGAGAATTCAATTGGAATTTTGCTTTAGGATAAAAAATTCTGGGGCTGGAGCTAGTACAAGCATCTCTCCATCTCTCTCTCTCTCTCTCTCTCTCTCTCTCTCTCTCTCTCTCTCTCTCTCTCTCTCAACACACACATATACACACACATATATGTTATATAAATTCATATATATGTATATATATGTGTGTGTGTGTGTGTGTGTGTGTGTATGATCAGCCTCTTCTAATAGATATGAAACAAAAGCACAAACTGCCTACTAGTCAGAAAGCAGAGGCAGAAAAAACCAGGAATCAAAGTCAGTCTGAACTTCATAGCAGTAAATAAAACATACAAAATAATTTGCTCAATATATTGTCTGGCCTAGCTGCACTTTCTCAAATATTCACATTTGGTTTCCTTTTACAAACATGAAATAGAAGTTGCCTTGAACAAGAGCTTTGATTATCTATACAAGATTAAGCCAGTTAACATTCCAGCATGGATTCAGAGAGACTTTTGAGTCTCTACTCCAAATTGAAGAGTCATTGGCAGTTTATGGCAAGTTGTGGTCAGGAGAGTTTGTCATCTTTCTTTGATGGATCAGGTATCAGAACTTTGCCCATGCCTAGTTGGCTCCATATGCATGGGCATGTATGCAATACTATGTGAAGTCAATGGGTTATTCTAAAAGAGACTTGCATGTGTGTGTGGAAGACATGTAGGAGAGGATTTGGTGGTGTTAGTGAGACAGGAGTTGGGGATAATCAAGATATAATTTACAAATGTATGAAATTGTCAAATAATAAAATATTAAGTGTAACATAAAGAGCCTCATACAAGGATTTCCCTGTACTAACAAGCTGGTAAGACAAAGCATCTTCTACATATGTCTTTAACATCATAGGGGAATGCTCTGGAACTTAGATCATAAAACTAAAACCTATCCTGAGTTGGCTTGAGTAATGCTGAATCACCCATTTGATGAGAAGTGGAATTAGACTTGGACAAATTCAGAAGTTTTACTTGTACGTTTTCCATTTATTAAAAAATTTCTGACTCTTGGCAATAATTACTGGATTGATTGAGAATCAGCATTATGTGACTAATCATAGACACCTGGTAAGTGGCAGGCATTTGTGTGTGTGTGTGTATGTGTGTTTGTGCGTGCATGTATACAGTATTTGTTGATCCTATCCCTTGTCAATAAGGGGGTTGTTCTAACGGTAGACCCTCCACTCCTGAAAGCTGTGCCCAGCTACATTACCCAAGAAACAACTGAAAGACATAAACTGGCCCTCAGGAGAAGTTTTATTCAGTGCAATAATATCCTACCCTTTATAGACAGACCTCTAGCATTGGTCATGTGCTTTGAAATTGGAGATGTGTGTATTGCAGGGTGTATGTAAGATGTAGACACTCATGAGCAGTGAATTGCCACCATTATTTTTCAATTTTTAGAAGTTATTACTATACTACAAGGTTTATGAACTCTGTGTATTTGAGGCCAGATCACACTTTTCCCATATGGTACAGGCTTTTCTCTGAGGATTCTATGATATTTAGTTATTTAACAAAGTTTATAGCCTCAATTCATTTTATGACATTAACAGGTGCTCTTCTCCCATTAAGCTATGGCCATTCACCCAGAATATCTTTAGAGTACTCTCCTTTGGTAATAACTACTGATCTATCATGAACCAGAAGTCAAGAAAAGGGACAAGTAGTAAAAACCAAACTCAGAGGATGTCCAAACAAGAGATCCAAAACAGAAATTAAGATACCAGTCTGTAGTCAGGAATCCTTGCCTGGAGAAGGGCCAAGATTCAGAAATAATGGCAAAGTGTTATAGAATTAATGTGCTTCCCCAGTGAGAAATCACTTATAGAATCTAAGAGCTTAAGATAGAAAAAAATATTTAATAGTAGCAGGTGGCTACTTCTGGTTAAAAGAACACTGGCCAAAAGAACTAGTTCTGGCACAAAAGAACATCAGCCTTGGACAGAAAAATTAACCAGCATACGCAGGCCTACATTCCACATATGAAATTATCTGTAAACCTCTTTCAGGTCTCAGTCCCATACTGTACATTGAGCAAGGCAGTTTAAACAGAAACAGGGTCTCCAAATGACAGATTAGCCAAGTGGAACATTGGTATAAGATATTGCTACAGTTAGTTCTGAAACTCAGCAGTGCTGTTCTTTTTAAATCCTTGTTACATAGAGCGATCTTGTCCACCTTCTGGCAGAATTTTGCTTTTCCTGAACTAGGGAATGATGGTAGACAAAGAAATAAAGATGTTGCCATGCTTGCACTGCCCCCCCCCCCTTAATCTGAAAGTCAGTTTTGCCTTTTTCTATTATGGGAATGGAGATTAACTAGAGATCAATGTTAGTGATCAAACATTAGAAGAAATGTTTGCTCAGCAAATTAAACCTTCAAGTATGGTACATATTTCTCTTACACTTTCTAAAAAGCCTGATAAGTACAATACTTATCCTCCAGTCATATGAAGGAAGTGCTCCTATAACTAAATTCCATTTTTTGTAACAAGTCGTAACCAGGATTTCACCCTGTACTGGAAAAGTATTTTTTAATATAATATACTCTAATTATCATTTCCCCACCCTCTAATCCTTCCAATCTGCCCTCATATATGAATCCACCCACATTCTGTACATTCTGGCATATAAGGAGTAATGATGTAATAAAAATAATAATAACAATAAAATATTGGAATAGGACCAAACAAACAAACAAACAGAAAACAGAAAAAAAGCCCAAGAAAAGGCACAAGAAACAGATAGATTAAGGGAACCACCTATTTGTGCATTCAGGAATACCCTTTGCCTGAAGAAATACAAAACTGGAAAAATACAAAAATATACACCCTGCTTTGTGGTAGCTATTCTTATTGCAATCTACCATAAATTATTTTTACATTATGCATGTCCAACTAAGAGTGAATAATTTTACTGAGACAGCCTTGACATATAAGAAATTACACATAAGTTTTAACATCTCTATGCCTATAAAACCAACACTACCACCAAGACAGTCTTCAAAAAGTTTTGTGATTTTCCTATTATTCCTCCTCATTGTTCTCTGGCCAACCTACCACTTGCTTGAGTACAAGCAGATTATGCTTCTGTGCTGACTTTTGTTGTCTAATGTGTGTGTGTGTGCGTATCGAAAAAAAATATATATGAATGATATATAAGCCCAGACAGGACATTGTGAGACAGACTTTTCAAATATGTCATTGAGTCTGTTTTCTCTTTCAGAATGTGCACTAAGCCAATATTTGAGGCTTATAAAATTACTCTGCTCCAGAAGTATAGATAAATCAGTAACATTTACTAAATATCCTTTTTTTGAGACCCTTAAGGTATGAACTCGTTAATAGGAGGGTTTCAATTGCTTTGCCAAAGTATTAAGTCTTATGAAACGGGGGGGGGGGGAGGTTCTTGTCTCCTAAACAACTCTATCTACCTGCTTAGCATCACTTGCCAAGTTTCCTTCCAATTCCTAAGATAATCTACATGACAGTCTCCAAATTCTGTACTCCAGTTATGTGTTTCTGCAGATCTGTTCATTTTTGCCTGTGGGTTGCACCAGAGAATCATATGAATCATATGAATCTATATATAAGAGAGAAGAGAAAGTGAGTTTATGAGGCTGGCTTTTGATTTGTTTTGAAAAAACACTAAGGTATTCTCTAACAAAATTCAGCACAAGCTTGATCTGCTTGTACTCAAGCAAATGGTTGGTTGGCCAGAGAGCAACGAAGAGCAATAACAGGCAAATCACAAAACTTTTTGGAGACTATCCTGACAGTAGTGATGGTTCTATAGGCAGAGATATTAAAACTTATGTGCAATTTCTTATATGTCAAGGCTGTCTCAGTAAAATTACTCTTACTTAGATGTTCATAATGTAAACAAAATAGTTTATGGTAGACTGCAATAAGAATAGCTACCACAAAGCTGGGGTAGACTGATTACTGCATTTTTGAAACTTTGGGTTGTATCTCACCATTGTGACTGGGCAAAGAGACATGGGCTTGTCACCTTGCCACTTGAGAAGTGAGTTTGAAGGATCAGAAGTTCAAGAACATCCTCTCCTCCTCAGCTACAAGTTGACCATTAGAAAAGAAAACAAAATAAAATCTTTCTCTTTATTTACACTATTTTCATGAAACTGAGCAGAGGTCCATTCTGTAGTCAGTCATGGGAGTGGATGCCTGATGGGGTATAAACAAACTGACAGAAACAAACATCTGAAGAGCAATGTAGCTTGTTATATCCTGTAGCTCTTAAACAAAATGTTAATCAGAGGCTGTACAAGCACACTGATATAGTGTGCAAGCTGTCACACATCATTACAGCTTTACATTATAGTTCTTTCCTTATTTACACAAAAATTATGACTTCCTTAAAACCTTCCTGTATATCTCATTCAACACTGGCATACTTATTCAACTCTGCATGTTATTGGTTGACTTGGTGTTTGTTTTCACCAATATTGGTGAATGAACCCAGGGCCACATGCATGCTAGGAAAGTGCTTTATATACTTATTCCTTAGCCATTTCTTTTTAATTTTAATAAGCCTTCTACACACAATGTTTGCATCACCTTTCCATGGGTCTGATAGCCCCAAGTTCAACATCTCCTCTCGTGTCTCCTGAGTAAGGCAACGCTTTATTGTTCTTTCTTTCCCCAAAGCTAAGTGTAAAGAATCTCAGTGTGTGTTCATACTGATGTCCCAAGAGAAGGAAAAAGTTCAGCTTGACTAAAAGTTGGACTAACGTTACACAAGGCAGAGGGGTTATGCTGGAGAGGTCTCAGGAAATAAAAAAAATATAGCAAGACTATATTAGTCTTCAATTAGATGTTCCCCCTTGAGCAAACATTTAAGGTACCTTGTTTTGAGAACAGGCAGGGAAGAGCAATGAGATGCAAGAGCCCTGAGCCACTTTTCTACCCCTGAGAATTCATTAGCCTAGCCTACCCTTACTGATGTGAGGAAGGGAAGAATTGGGCACAAGGGAGAAGAAGTACTGCACTCCCAAGTCTCCTAATTAAACAAAAGCTAAGAAAGTTTTTCCTTCCATTAGGCCAAGCCTCTGGGATATGCATTCTTTTCTCTAACATTAGGCAAGAACCAGCAAGTGCCAGTAATTCTTTCACTAATGAGCTTAAGGTAAACTTTTGACTGAGACTCACTAGTCAGCACTTTCATTCAGGGAGATACAATTGTCTACCCAGACACATGTACTCAAGAACTGTGCTAGAATGTTCAGTGGAGAAGAGGGAATAAAGGGACTCCAGAAAAAAAAGAATTCTCAGAGTAGTGTTAAAACTCCTGACCACCACACAGTAGCCCAGGTGCTCTACAAACTAGAGGACATGAAGATCCACTGTGAGCATTTGTTCATCTTTCATTTCCAGCTAGATGACTGTGCCTCCAACTCTTCCTGTCATGTAAATGGTGAATGACAGTTTTGCAGAGTTCTTTGATAGAGATCAGATTAATTCACAAAAGAACCCATCTGCCATTTTCTTCCTAGCATATATTTTAATGATATATGATGTCATATATGATAATGATCATTTTAGTGGAGATTGTTATCAAAGTCCAAGGTCAGAATTTGTCTGAAACATTTGCATATTTATTTGAGATGCCGACTAAATTCATTTTAAAATAGGCTTTTATTCTGAAATCAAGACAATTGACGATGCAAAACTGAAAGACCATTGCTTAAACTGAAGGTTGTTTTTTGTTTGTTCGGTTGGTTTGGTGGTGAAGGGCTAAAAATAAGGTAAGATTTAAGATACCAAACCAAAGCATAGAGCAAACACTTATGAAAGAAGGTCTGGGCTGGAGTGTCACTTGAGGGTACAATACTTACCCAATATGCCCAGAGCCCTGGGTTCTATTTCTAGCACTGGAAAAAGGTAAGGGAATTATAGATTCAGGTGCTTTTAAAAACAACAAGGAAAGTCAAGTTTTGACATGGTTAAGCAAACAACAGATGCATAAGTACGGAGAGCTGGAATTGCCCTGCCATAGCAAAATAAAGACACATACCATTATTCAACAGGCATAACAAGCCCTCTTCCTACTTGATGTATTTAAAAAGACTACGAAGTTGAATGTAGTTATTTCCTGAGGACTTGTGGGTAACACTGTTTCCTGAAAAGGCAAGTCAGCTAGGCATATCTACACCCATAGCAGAGACTTAATGTTCTTGATCTTTAGACATAAACCCTTATGTTGCCTTTCCTCAGAGCATTTATCATTACGCTGCTATGTATATCTGCTTGTATTCTGAACCCAAAAGCATAGTGTAGATTCATGTACACATGGTATCAGACATCTTCTGGCCTCCAACCCCATGCACAAATATACCAGAAGTCTTAGATGTATTGAGATTGCTACTTTGTTTCTGACTAATGATAGGTTTACTGTGATGTACTTTATTGGGATGTACTCTTACAGTAACCTGGAGTGTATTTATATACACCTGTCAAAAGCATAACACATCAACTTGAAATGTCACATGAACATCTGATTTAAAGTACTTAAAAATCTGTATCTAACTGGATACCCACTAAACCTGTATATAAAGTTAGCAATGATTAACTTTTCAGAGAAAGGAGTCTATCAGTTCTGGACAGAATCCAACAGGGGAGGAAATTCACTTCCAACCAATAAAGCAAACAGGAAAACAAATATCAGTCCCATTATAAACTTGTAATCAATTTTATTGTTTTCTCAGGGAACAAAAAGTTTAGATTTAATAAACAGAATACCAATGTAAACTTTTTCAGAAGCCACAATATAGACTAGGATCACTGTGACTTCTCTATTCTGTCCTCTTTGGATTGTGGTTTTCATCTTCAGGGTCACACAATGAATTAAAAAACAGAAATCAGACATTTTTCAAGAGCTTTTTCTCAGAATGCCACACACGCATCTCTGTTTATGAGTCAATGGCCAGGGTCATGGCATGTAGAGAATAAGAGTTTCATGAAGAACTGAAAAAGATTTCTTATAGTGGCATTATTTGAAAATTAGATACAACTGTGATACTTCTGCTATAGAAGGAGTTTAACTGGATATGGGAAATCCTATAGATCTTTGTTATTCTTTTGGACAGAAAGTCAAAACCAATTGAAGGATGTGTTAGGAAGCTTCATGCTTTGACCACAATGCATATGACACAGGTACTCAAAAATACATTATCTAGTACAAAATATCACACAAATCTAAATATGCCACTGGTCAGGATAAGGTCCCTAAAGTGAAATAAAGATATAATTTACAAAGCTATAGTAAAAAAAATGCTATATTCAATTGTTTATGATGGGGACTAAGAGTAATTTCGAGAACCATAACCCTAAAAATAAGATCAAGAAAACTAAAGAGCTGAAGTCAGTTGTCATTAAAAAAAAAGACTTGTAAATACAACTCTACATTTATACACCAGGGGACTGTGGCTAAAATCATTTTCATAGAGTTTATTAGTAGTGTAAGTTTTCATTCATTTTCAGAGAGAACTACATTATGGTTTTTCATTTAAAAAGCTGTAAAAATATTTTTCCTCATGTGAGTGTTCACAGGAACCACAATAACTAATAATGAGATTATTCTCAAACTCAGTACTTTTATAGTAGTACATACAATTCTTTGATATGGAAGACTTCTGTACATCGTAGGCATTTCAGAGTATCTGTGATGTCATCTCTCTAGGTCAGTAGCACCTCTCTCTCCATTCTCAAAACCAAAATCTTCCCAGACACTGACAAACTCCCTGGAAAGCAAAACTGTTCCAGGTTGAGAGCCAATGCTACTGAGTAAAGCCTTAAAAGATTTTTATAAACAGCATGTACATTAGAATTGGAGTGTCATGTATTACGTTTGGCAGATTTTTCTTTTTAAAAAGAAGCATCTTGGCTTGTGAGCCAATAATAATAAAGAGCTGGCCAGTTTGCTCTCCATTTTTTTAATGCACTTCTTCATGTTTCTTACTTCTGAGATTTTTTTTCTTTACTCTGATTTCTCCCATGAGGAATAAATGTGAGATGAGGAAAGATTTCCCTAATCTCTGTACTGATTGGATTCACTCTAGTGTGCCCATGAAGTATTGCTGACTTTAACACTAAATGACCAGGCTGAAGACTCTCTGCCTAAGTTCTTGTGTGTTTGAGAGCATGATGTATATTGAATGTTTCTTACTATTCAATACAAATTTTTCCCTGTCTCTAGGTTCTCATAGAGTCTCCAATTGCTGAATATCGACTTAGATTCTTCTGAATCTTTCTACAAAGTGGATTTCTCTTAAGTTCCATGTTATCTTCTGTGTTCTCTATGTGGAGAAGTCATGAAAGATTGTGACTACTTATGCTTGCCAGGTTTCCTCTGCATCAGAGTATTCACTGAAACCTTTTGCACACAGTTGGTGTAAAGAGCTTCTACCTCGGTGGGTTTTCACATGACTCCTAAGGGATGAATGGTCACTGAAGGCTTTTCCACAAACAAGGCATTCATAAGGCTTTTCCCCAGTATGGATCCTTCGATGTACATTAAGGTTGGATCCTATGCTGAAAGCTTTTCCACAATGGTCACACTCGTATGGCTTCTCACCTGTGTGGCTTCTCATGTGTGTCTTCAGGGTGGATTGATTCCTGAAGGCTTTTCCACACTGCCTACAATCCACCCGCTTCTTGACAAGATGGATGCTCATGTGCCTCCTTCGTGACAGGTAATCACTAAAGACCTTCCCACAGGAAGTACATTCATAGTGTCTCTCTTGAGTGTGAATCTTCCTGTGTGCAGTGAGGTTGGAACTAGCACTGAAGGCTTTGCCACAGAGATCACAGCCATAAGGTTTCTCCCCAGTGTGAGAATTCATGTGTGTTTTCAGGATGGACTGATTTCGAAAGGTTTTCCCACATTGTCTACATTCGACTGGTTTCTTTATAATATGAATCCTCATGTGTTTCCTTCTTGATAGGAGGTCACTGAAGGACTTCCCACATTCTTTGCAATCATAGGTTTTTTCCACCATGTGGTTCTTCTTATGCAAATTGAAGTTGGACTTCCATCGGAAGGCTTTGCCACACTGTGTACATTCATAAGGCTTTTCCCCAGTATGGTTTCGGACATGTTCCTTCAGGTGGGAGGGGTGCTGGAAGGCTTTTCCACAGTCCTGACACTCATAGGGCCTCTCTCCAGTATGTGTTCGCTTGTGGGCAATGAGATGGCAACTCCTGCCATAGGCTTTGCCACACTCATCACATTTGTAGGGTCTTTCACCTGTGTGCACGCGAATGTGTATCTTAAGAGCAGAGAGGGTCCGGAAGGCATTACCACACTGACTACAGTCAAAGGGCTTTTCTTTCAGGTGAGTTCTTGTGTGGCTCCTTAGAGCTGAGGGGTCATTGAAGGCTTTGTCACAGCTGCTGCACTCATAAGGCTTCTCCCCAGTGTGAATTCTACGATGCCTTGTAAGAGAAGCACTGGTCGTGAAGGCTTTCTGGCACTGGTGACATTCATGCATTTTTCTTCCATCATACATGCTCATGTGCTGAGTCAGGTGAATCCTTTTATTGAAAGCAGCTCCACAGCTGTGGTGGTGATAGGGTCTCTTGCTTGTGGGCCTTCCTATTGGCTGAGTAAGGTGAGGGCCAATATTAAAGACTTCAAACAAATGGGTGAATTTAGAAGATTTCTCCAAAAGATGAGATGTTGCCTATTAGTTAAGAGATGAGAGCTAACTTTAATATTTTAACATACCTTATTTCATTTTATGTTTTTGGTGCTGATGGTTGACAGGCCTGATAAATATACAATAGGCTTTAGCATTAGTATATATCTATAGCCCCAGCCTCTTTAAACCTTACCTCTGAATAAATTAGCACCAATAGAAACACATTACTATAACTGTGCTGAATAGTTTTATGACAATGGACAAGTGATACAAGCTAAATTCATCTTAGAGGAGGGAAACTCAATTAACAAACTGCTTCCATAAGACGGGGCTGTAGGCAAGCCTGTAGGAAGGGCATTTTCTTAATTAGTTATTGATGCAAGGAGGGTATATAGCCCATTGTAGATGAGGCCATCCCTGAACTGATGGTCCTGTAAGAAAGCAACAAACTGAGGAAGAAAACTGCCAGTAAGTAGAATGTCCCCATGGCCTCTCCCACCAGTACCTGCCTCCAGGTTCCCACCCTGTTTTAGTTCCTGTCCTGAATTCTTTCAGTGACAAACTATGGATGTGGAAGTGTAAATCAAATAAAACTTTTCCTTCCCAAATTACTTTTGCCCATGGTGTTTTATAGAGCAGTAACAGCCCAAAGTATGATATCACTGTTCCTGTTTCCCTTGAGCTTCATCAAAGAGAAAAGGACACTTGAAGTGGTTGTAGGCACTCACTTGTAATACCAATTCAGAAGGCTAAAGCAAAGCAAAAGATCTGGAGTACCAGGGTAGCCTGAGTTATACAAGCTTTTGCCTAGTTAAAAATAAAGTAAGAGCAGAAAATTAGCTGCTGTGCTGTAAGGATCCATGTGTACTATATTACAAGGCTTTTTATCATGCAGCTTTGTTCACTGTTTAAAACTAAATTAAGCCCTGTCATGCATTATAGAAATATTTACTTATCTGAACTATAAAGGAGAATATCTGGGGCTGTGATTCTGCCCAAATTCATGATATAGTGGGCCTCAAAGGGTTCTATATCAAGATTTCGGCAATCTCAGTCACAAACAATTTCAAGACAAAAATAGATGTATCTATGCCAAACATATGCAATCTTTTGTCATTACTATCTAGGTAACACAATAACAGAGATATTTACATGTTACACCACATAATAGTATTACAGGCAACATAATGATAATGTAGTGCATATAGAAAGATATGTACAGGATCTATGCAGACAATACGAAGTGGCATTTTATATAAAGAAACTAAGTACTCTCAGATTTTGGTATCTGCAGGGAGCTCACTGAGTCCAGCTCATTGGAATACAGATACCAAGGAACAATTGTACCTTAGCACTTCTGGAAGTCCTGTTTCCACTAGGGTATGTCACTTGACTGGTCCTTGAATGAGCGGACTAGTAGCTGCATTGAGTTTCTCCAATAGAGAAGACAAATTATGCCTAAGGAAATCTTACCAATCTTACACCATCGGATGCTTTCTTCCCAAAAATATCTTCCACAAGAATAGACCATTTGATTTTAGATGTAGTTCCCCAATCTGAAAGAAAACACTGGAAAATTTGACACATTCAAAAGAAAGTAAGCTGATGGAAATGAAAAGTAAACTTCCCAGTAAATTCTCATGATACACAAGAAAAGGCAAGGTGGAAAGGAAGAACATACAAATGAATAAATCATGGTGTCATGTTTAAAGCGAAAGGAACACAGAGATGAAATCTACTGATTAAAAGGTTTATGAAACAGATGGATAGTAAGACAAAGAACAATTCATCTCCTAGTCCTCGTTATCAGATGTATTTTCATATTAATGTTTTGAATGTATTTATTCAAGAATTCACATGTTAAAGAGTTGTTCCAGTGATACTGCCATGGCAGAACTTTAAAGGGGTGGGATTTATTGTGAGTTGCCAAGGACCAGCATCAGCTTGAAGAGGGGTTCTGATAGAAGGGGTGTCTGGGACAGACGAAAAGAACAACTCAAATTGTGGATCCATGCTGAAGACCTGTGTTCTGCTTGATACAGCTTTTCCAGTCTTCTTTCTCTCTGGAGATTCTTTCCGTCCATGCCCTGCTTGCTTGTGTGTGTGTGTATGTGTGTGTGTGAGTTCTCTCTATCCTAAAAAATTCTCTGGACAACTCATCTCCTGCAGAACACAGGTTCAGTCTTTTGTTTTACGTATCAATCCAGTCATTTATCCAGACTGCCTTTTGACTACCTCGTGAATCAGCATCGCATGACCCCAGCCATTTGATTCTGAGGAGACAGCAAGCACACATTTGTTTTCTTGACATTGCAAAAGAATTCAGAGATCAGTCTGTCTTGTTAAGCACTAAAGATTAACTTGTTGGGTGGGACCCTGCCCTGAAATTACTATTTCTATCACAGTTGGACCTAACCTTGTGGTCCTAGGCTAACCTTGAGCTTAGGAATCTGCTTGTCTTTTTATCTTTCTGACAAGATGGCTCATAGTGTAGCTGCCTTTTTTTCCTTTAGATTCATGAAGCCCCTCATATAATTCATATTGCGTTCTTATTTTTTACATGGTTGAGAAATTATATGTTTTCAAACTCATGTACTTAGAGCTTTTTCCCATAGCCTTAAGAGCTGTACTGAAGGTGCCAGCATTTACCATTTTGCTGAGACATTAGCCATACCTTCATCTCCCTGATTCGTGTTGTCTCTGATCATTATGGAGTCATTAATGTAACAGAGAGGGCACCGCTCAAAGAAATTTGAAAATATGGGAGACTTATACCCACGGCAGACATTGATACTTGTGGAGGCCTATGTCCTGTGGTCCCTGTCCCAGGGGGCGGAAACCATGTCATTCCACCCCTACAAAGGCCATGCTGGATCCAGGAAACCCATCCTAAATATGGGCTGCAGCATCCCATGGACTTGGTGGAGATGGGGGCACATACTGATTATAAAGGACAAGTGAGCTGAGTATAGTATTTGTATCTCTCTCTACATCAGGAAGACACATATGAAGTTATCAGTCACTTCACCTTCCTGTTGCCAGGCCATTCCTGCCATGACAGACTTTAGCTTGAAACTGTGACTAAATAAACTCTTACTCCCTTAAGTTACTTTCTACCTACTATACAAATGCAACCTGTTATGTTATGACACAGCCTACACCAAGATGATGGCAACAAGATCCTGAACTGATACAAATGTGAGCTAAATATGCATCAAGGTTATTTTGTAACAGAAACAGGAAAGCAGCAATGTATACTCCTCACTGAAATCACTGAAAAAGAACTGACAGCCATAATTCCCCCTTTGTGCCTGGTGCTCACTCACCTGGAGAAGGACACTGCTGAATGCCTCTCTCCTCCATTTTCAGCTCTTCTTGCTCTAGGTGTGAGATGAGGCGGGGTTTGCCAACCTGATAACCTACTCATGGGAAAAGACAATGTTGAAAAAGGACCATGCAGAGGACAAGCCTTCCATTAGACTGGGGTCAACAATTTGGCTTTCAGGATTTTCTATAGGTGGGTAAGGCTGGCTTAGGAGCAGCAAAATGATGCTGCCACTTTCCAAGGAACATAGTAAAAGTCTTCCATAAAAAACAATCCCACAAACACTCATATATTTTGCCATTCAAAAGAATGTGTATTTTTTGTTTTAAGTGCTAGGAATGAAAATCAAGGCCTTGCACTATTTAGAAAAGCACTCTACTACTGAGCTATACCCCCAAGACAAGAATGAAAACTTTTAAAAATAAATTATAAGTTTTTAATAAAATAATTTCCCCCTCACTTTCCCCCCTTTCTCTCCGTGTGTGTGTGTGTGTGTGTGTGTGTGTGTGTGTGTGTGTGTGTGTGATTCTGTGTGTGTAGTCACTGGACATCCTGATCTATTATAACTCTACTTCACTGCCTGGAGAAAAAGTCTCTCATTGAACTTGCACTTAAGCTATTTCTACTTCCTACATCTCTTGGATATCACATGCTATCTATAACAACATCCAGCTTTGCAAGTGACTTCTAAGAATTTGACCTTTGGTCATACTACGTTTACACTATCTTTCTATATTCACTGAGCATTCCCTGTAGACAAGAATGGGGACATTTTATTTTAGACAGTCATGGTTAAGCTCAGTCACACACTTAAAAACCACTGAGCTGAATGTAATGGGCAGGACCTATGAGGGCAGGAACCAGCTCTGCTTGTTCTCAACTTTGTTACAAAGCCCATCTAGGTTTGGATCACAGCAAGTACTACTACATAAAACATCTTATCCTGGAATAGATAAGGGAACAATGATAGCCTTACCCAGTGAACGTAGATTGCTGTAATTCTCCAGCATTACATCTTTGTATAGTTTTCTCTGGGAAGAATCTAGCAGGGGCCACTCTTTCTCAGTAAAGTCCACAGCAATATCTTGAAATGTCACGGACTCCTGGAATATCACACACATTTGAGGCCAAGGAGAAACCAACTCATAGGAAGACAATGGAGGCAGAATATGGGCACAAGGGACATGATGTGGTTTTTCCACATATGGTCTGCTGAAGGTTTCTGTTTATGTGTTAGAAGGATATTCCCAGATAGTGTCTCTGCTGAGTTGACCTTAACCTGTTTCATTGTTTTAAATACAACTGTGACAAGAAGAAAATTTCTTCCCTTGTCCAGGATGGCTGAGAGCTTGTAGCCTTACTCCTTTCTGTCTATACAAGTTGATTCTGACCACTATGCAAACATGAAAGAAGCACTAGTTACACTAATAATCTCTAACCTCCCCAATAATGATTACTGCCATCCAACTTTCCTTGGTGTGCTGGTTCTTGACCAGGCATTCACTGATCTGGATAAACAAGAACTCCAACACACAGTAATGGTGATGGTGTCCTAAAATGTACCTGTCCCACCCTTGGGTCTTGTGATCTTATGTACCTGAGAAGAATCATGAGCTGGTGTATCAGGGTCTGTAGCATGGCAAGCAAACAAACCCAAATTCTGCTGACAAGAACCATATTTTGACGGAAGAGGAAATTCTGACTCCTGGTTATCTGCAGAGCCAAGAGAGGACATAGCTAAGGCAAGAAATTAAAGTCCTTGAGATTCATCTACCCACTTAGTAAGCACACTGAAATAAGTGCCAACACTTACACAATCTTCTCCATATTCACAAAGAAGAACAGAGAAGGTGCTGGTGATACACAACCATGAGCAGCGATATATCCTACACATGACTTGCTTAGATCCATTAAGTTGTGGGATCTCTGCATAAATGTATGGCATTTAAACACAGGATTCATTGATGCTTCACAGTTAACACGCATAGCTGAAGATCATTTTATATACTTTCACAACATAGGTACTTTGACTAAACTGTCTTATGAGGTAAAGTTTAAAAGTTTCCTCAAGTGCCATCATGGCTACCCTCACAAAGTTTCGGATTTTGGTTTCTGATTAGGGATATTCACCCTCTACACAGTCCCTGTTTCTGAGTGAGGAAACAGAAGTCCTAAGAGGTAAAGCTGCTGCCTTTCTCAAATTTATGAAAACAACAGATCACATAAGGTTGGCCACACCTTTATCTTCTTCACTATATATGCCAACTATACACATGCTCTTCCTTGTCTCCAACCCACACATGCCCTCGGTCAATAACACAGACTACACTGTTCAGCTCACTCATCCTGGCTCAACAGCTTACATATTTGTATCTCCTCTATCTTACCAGCGGTGAGAAACACACATGCTCATTTACTGAGGGCAAGAACATAAGAACTTACCAAACTTGGGAGATAGTCTGATGGTAGCCATTTGTGCGGCACAGGTAACCTTAGCTGAATATGGGAGTACTTGAAGAAAAACTGCTTTTCCAAGCTGACAACTGCCACAAGGGGGTCTTCAAAGGCTATCTCTCTTAGTGAGGAGAACACTGAATTTTGTTTCTTCACATTTCCTCTTGACTCATAATCAGACAGGTTATCAACCTAAATGAAGAGAAACACAAAGCATTCCCACTAACATCAGGAACAAGGCAAAACTGGTCACTGTATCCATACCTATTCAATATAGTAATTAAGGTTTAGCTAGAACAATAATACAATTGATGGAGAATAAGGAATATAAACAGAAAAAGACAGAGTTTATAGATTTTTAATCACAGATATTATGATTATATATGTAAGTGATCCTAAAAACTCCATTAGGAAATTCCTACAGCTGATATACACTTTTAGTAAAGTAGCAGGATACAGAATCACTATACAAAAATCAGTCACCTTTATATACATGAATATAAATGTACTGTGAAAGAAATCAGGAAAATAATATCTTTTACAATAGCATATATATATTATATATATATATATATATGTATGTATGTATGTATATACACACACATGATTCTGAATATATATGTTAATGTGTGTATATATATATATATATGATTCTGAATATAAAATATTCTGAATAATAAAAGAACTGCTGGAAGAATTACCATCTTCAATTTTCAAATTATATTACAGAAATTTAGCTATAAGAACAGCATGAGTTGACATTAAGACAGGCACACTGATAAATGGAATCACACTTAACACCCAGTCATAAGTCCATACACCAATGGGCAACTGACTTTTGAATGAAAAAGTGGAAAGAAAGATAGCACCTTCAATTAATGATGCTGGTCAAAGTCAATGGCTGCATGTAGAAGAATCCAAATAGACAGATACTTTTCACTTTGCACAAAACTCAATTCCAAATGGGTCAACATAAGGCCAGATAGACTGAATCTGGTAGAAGAGAACATAGGGAATAGTTTGAACTTACTGGAATGAGAAAAAACTTTCTGAACAAAACAACAGCAGAAGCAGTAATCGACAGATTGATCAATGGAATCGAATTGAAGACCGAGAAAGAACAATTAATAAATGGAACCTCATGAAACTGAAGTTTCTGTATGACAAAGGACATCATCATTTGGAGAAAGTAGCACGCCACAGAATAGGAAAAGATTTTTGCCGACTATATTTCTGATAAAGAGCTAATATCTAAACTACATATCGAACTTAAAAGACCAGACATTATGAAAACACACAACCCAATTTAAAAGTAGGGTACAGATCTAAACAGAGAATTCTCAAAAGAAGAAACACAAATGGATGAGAAGCACTTAAAGAATGTTCAACATTGTTAGTCACCAGGGAAATGTAAATCAAAACTACTTTAAAATGTCACCATACACCAGCCAGAATGCCCAAGATCAATAAAACCAATGAATGCTCATGCTAGTGAGGATGTGGAGTAAGGGAAACACTCAACCACTGCTCAGGGGAATGCAAGCATGTATAGCAATGATGGAAATCAATGTGGTGGTTCCTCAGAAAGCCGGGAGTAGATCTATCTTGAGATTCATCTATATCACTATTGGGTGTATACCCAAAAGATCTTTCATCCTATTTATAGAGACACTTGTTCAACCATGCCCACTGCTGCTCTATTCAGAATAGCCAGAAACTGGAAACAGAACTGCAAGAGCAAATGTATATAAGTTCAATTCCTAACCCAGAAGCTATCTTCAACTGGTAACTGCCTCCATATGAAAATTAGTTTTCTCCACTGATGTCTCACTGGATAAAACAAACCACTCTTAAGGGTAGGCCTCAGAAGTAGATGACCAAACACTAAATGAGGAAAGAAAAACAAAGAGACTGCAAAAAATTCAGAACTCTAAGAACAATGTTTAAAAGTAAGGCAAACTTAAAAGAGTTACAATTCCAGACTTCCACAGTATAAAAAATGACTAAAATATACACAGGAAAGTCAAATCAAAGAGCTAGAAAGAAATCTGTTATGGGTAGACAAACAATTTTCAATAAGGGCACAAAACAATTCAGTATCAAAGAACCATTATGATCACTGTTTTAAAACTCTTAATTTAAAACGTAAGTTGATCTTTATTTTCATTATAGACACAAAAGATGGTCTTAAGTTAAAACAACAACAATAACAACCAACAAATCAAAACACCTTTATGTATGAATTGGATACCAAGACTACAATCATAAAGGTTAACTTCAAGAGCCTTGAAGGGTTTAGGTAACTGCGTGTGTAGTCCCAGATATTAAGGAATTACAGGCAGGAGGAGGGAGAGAAAGCAAGATAAGGAAAGAGAGACAGACAAAGGGACAGAGAGGACAACAGAGGAAAAAGAAAACAGCTTATAAGAATTAGCAAGGAAGTATGGATAAGGAAATATATGGAATATTAATCAGCCTTAAAAGGAATGAAGTTCTGATACATGCTACAATAGATATAAATAAAAAATGAAGACATTGTGCTAAAAGAAATTAGCAAAACAAAAAAGGGCAGATATGTGATTTCACTTAACATGAGGTCCAAGAAGTCAGATTCATTCACAAAGGCAAAAAACAAAATGATTTTGTCAGGGGCAATGGAGAAAAGAATTGAGGAGTTATTCTTTAAGGGATTTTCAGTTTCAGTTTGAAGTTATAGAAAAGTTCAAGAGTTACACAGGGGTAACGTAGGACACTGTGAATATACGGATCGCCACTAAACTGATCAATAAGGGCTAAGTTTTGTTTAATTTTGTCTCAATTTAAAAAAATGATTGATTTTTGTGTCTTTTGCCTGCGTGTATGTATATGCATCATGTATGTTTCTGGTGCATGTAGAGATCAAAAGACAACGTCATATCCTCTAGAAATGGAGAAACAACTGTTGTGAGCTGCCACACAGGTGCTGTGAACCAAACAAAAGTCCTCTGCAATACCAAGTGTTTTATTGCTGAGCTATACTTCCAGTCACTTCTTTTATCTCAATACTTCAAAGTGTTAAAACTTATTGCAAAGGAGAATAATTAGACATAGAAAAAAAAACCATAAAAGATAGCACATTTCAAAACCTAAAAGGAAAACTTCTAGACATTTTCAGAATTACTACAAGGGTTGGAAGAAATACCGACTTAAGCATTAATTCCTTTCTGGATATATATAATGTTAAACTGATGATATGCCCAATTGTAATTGAATACTAGAATTTAAATTTAATTTTTTGAAATATTAATATAATTGCATTATTTCCCCCTCCCTATAATCTCTCTTGTTAAATACCCATTCTTCTTTCAAATTTATGGCTTCTTTTTGGGACCTATATACTAAAACAGAGCAAAAGCCCACCAAATTATTTTGTTTCACCACTTAATCTTTTTGTATTTTCTTTTTATTAGATATCTATCTATCTATCTATCTATCTATCTATCTATCTATCCATCCATCTATCTTATTCATTATAAGGGTGGCTGTAGTTCTTTCCTTCCTTCTGTGGACTCTAGGAATCCAACTCAGATCTTCAGGCACAAGCAAGTTACCTAATCTCCTCAGTTACCTCATTACCATTAAATTTTCCTAAATTTCATTAACTCTTTCCTAACTGATTTGATACCACCGTGGCAAACAAAGAAACAAACAAACAAAATCTAGATTAACCTGATATTTTTTTCATAAGCCATCCACACTAAAAATAGGACTTTTAAATTTTTACGCATATTCATGAAAGGCATCACCTACCTTAATACCTGTGAAATCACTGTAAACTTTATTTCACTCTAATACTTTATAGCGACAGAGAGGAGTATCTACTTGAATGGTAAACACCTGCAGTACCCTGAGGAGAAAGAGAGATACACAGAGAAGTATAAACTTAAGAATAGTTGAAGATCTGATGATATGAGCTAGGAATGGGAAGAAACACTTAAGAGTAGATTCAAGTATTAACAAATACATAAAGTATATATTGTAGTCAACTTTCTACATGTCCATAATCCCACAATTTGGAATGATCTCAGTGAAAACTACTGTCCAAAACTGTTATCATATACATATATGATTCATTTTTGGACATAATGAAAAAGGTACACATTCGTACTTAATAGTTTTTGTGTGCTATGGAATTGTACTTGAGTTTGGACTCTTTGTAGAAATTTTCCTGTAGAAATTACTTGACAATATTTACAAGTTTTTTAAAAAAAGGTTATGTATGGAATTTACAATAATTCATTCAGTGGCAATCAAAACTTAGCAAGGAAGCCAAGCTTGGTAATACATTACAGTAACCCCTCATATACAGAAGGTCTGAGGATTAAGAATTACAAACCCCCTATAATGAGACATCTTAAAACACACAAAATAAAACAAATACAAAATGTTATAAATGGGTAACCAACAATATGGTAGACATAATATTAGGTTTTGAGTACCAATTAATATACATCTACTGTAAAGGTTAAATGTATATGTACATATAAATATATATACATATGTACATTTATACACACACAGATAGATTGATAGATAGAAAGAGGGCTAGACAGAGTACTCTGGGGAGCAGGACCCCTGCAACTCACCTGGGCAGTACAATAGAGTAGAGTTGACCCTGGTGACTTAGGGAAAGCTGGCTCTGGCTCTCATAAGCTGAAACACTGGGCATGGTGGGGTGGGAGTTGGGGGATGGTTACCTCTTCTGGGCACTGCTGGAGAGCTGGTCCTGATAATACAGGCTCAGGAGAGCTGGTGGGCTGAACTACACAGCCATCACCCAGGCCTAGATCCAGGACTTTAGAGTTGGGCCATCCCAACTTCTACTCTATCTATGAACAGCTGGAGCTCAGGAAGGGAGCCAGTCCTGCAGAACCAAAGCTAGAGGATCCATGACACAGGTCAACAGCAGGATATCTGAGAGGAGTCCCAGTGAGAATCTAGTATTGATGGAATAGCAGAAGCCAGAGCCCTCGAACCGGAACAATGAATCATTGCAGTGAACATTTGCAAGTAAAGCAATTTGGGCAAAAAGGTACACCTAGTGACACACTGCAGCTTCCATAGAGATTTTTCTTTTTAATTTAATTTTTTTAATCTTTTGTTTTCTTTTGTGGGGGTGGATGCAAGGGAGGGTTGGGAACATGAGTGGGATATGGGTGAATGATGTGAAATTCACAAAGAATCAATGATAAATTTTAAACAAATAAATGGGAGGACAAGAGCAATCTCAAACATGTATCTGTGTATGTGCACTCTCAAACTAAACAAACAATAAACACACTTGGAGTGAAGCAGAGGAGAAACCCAGCAGCAAACCTTTCTGGTCTGTATGGACTTCGACATAGCACCTCAGTATATGGACCAAAGACAGGACTTATGCAAAGATGGCCCTGACCATCAGTTTCCCTGGGACTGTGGCATTCCCATTGGCTGTCAGAACCTATTATGGGCCTCTCTACTTGTGACCATTGTGGAGGATCTTCAGATATTATGACTGATACCCTGGAACCGAAACTCTCCGTGACCAAATGTACACCTGCCTCCTTTTCTTCTCCCAGGATCCCCTGTCTCAAGCAGTCATAGGTAACCTTGTAGAAACTCTGATTTGGGTCCTCAACAAGGATAACTGGAAACTGGATCCCAATCTTGTCTGAAAGACAACAGAGCAGTACAATGGCATTTAGAGTCAACAAAAATATTTATAAAATAAAACATTCTTGACAGTTCTCATTTTTAATAACATTTTATTAATTCTTTGGGAATTTTGATCTATTCATTCCCACACTACCCCACAGTTCCTCTTCTCTACCCACATCTAATTCTTGTCATCCTTTTTAAAAAGAATATCTTGAAGCCAGTGCCCTTGTTCTCTGGCTCTTACCCTCTTCTTGCCCCATCTTCTCCAACCATCCCTAAGCCTTCCACTTTATTAAATGTTCCGTGTTCTATGTTGTAATAATTAGAATGTTTCATTTTCGCAAATAGAAAAACTACACCTCCAATAATTTCTTATAGCTAAAATTCTATAACTCTTTTCCCCACTGAATAAATTTCTAGATAGTAAAATGATTGGCCAATGTTGATAAACACATTTAAGCCTTTGGTTAAGTGTTGGGAAATTATCTTCTGGAACTGTTTGACTTGCAGCTCCTTTAGCTATTTTTTACACATGAGGGAAAATACTTGACTTGCCAAGCTGATGAATTACAGTTTTGGAATCATTCACACTAAGCAAAGAATACAAAATAGATGGTTAACAGCAGAACAAAATTTTATAGTTAGCCTATTAATATGAAAAATAAGAAGAAAGGGTATGACTGGAAGATGTAATTCAATGATAGAGAACTTTCCAGGAGCGGGTAAAGGTTCTAGTTTTAATCTTTTACACTGCAAAAGAAATGGCTGGGGAGATGGTACAATGGGTAAAGTGCCTGCCACGCACACTTAAGGACACGACTTCAGATGTCATCACTCACATAAAACACTGGCCATGGCAGTTCAAGTCCATGATCATATCACAGGAAAAGGGAAGACAGGACAATATTGGAATCTTGTGGTCTTACTGGCCAGCTAGTCTAGTCAAAACAGCAAACTCTGGATTTAATACCAGACCCTGTATCCAAACAGTAAAGGCAGACAACCAACAGCAACCTATTGCCCACACACATCTGAGTGAGCATACCCATAATACATAGATAGACATGCGCATATATGCACACAGGCATAGGAGGAAAAGGGGGGAAAAAGGAAGAGAAAGAATGGAGCTATTTGAATTACTTAGCCAACCTTGTCCCTCTTCTTTCTTTCCTACATTCTTCACCCAAATGGTCAAATCTTGTCACTTCACATTCAAAACATATGAAAAATTCTGGCTATTCCTCAGCATCTATATATAATTGCTTTGATCCCAGACTTCACCCCTCACCTAATCAACCTAGATCTCCTAAATCAAATTCAATTTCCTAAATCCTTTGCTGGCTTTAACTTTGTTTATAAAATACATGTAACATCAAATCTTTGCTGAAAACATTCTGAAAGTGTCAAATTTTCCTCAGAATTAAATCCCTTACCCAGTCATTCACTTATGCTAATGCACAGTGACTTCTTCACTGAGCCCCATGCCCCAGACATGCACACAACTTATGGCCCTGGCACTTGCTGTCTCTTGCTTCCAAAGTTCTTCCTTACATTCTGTGTCTGGGTGGCTCTTCTCTTTAGGGTTTTTATTAAACTTTAAGGCCTTTGAAATAGTACTTTCTATCTACTCCAATTACTATGCAAACCCTTGCCTCCTTTTATCTCCATTTATTTTCCATCTATATACTTAATACACTTTAGTAAGTTATAACAGGCTATATTTTACTACAAATAGACAAATGTGGACCTGAATAACCAATAAAGCAGAATTTAGAGGTAGCAATACAGCTTAGTAGCAGAATGTTTGCATAGTAGACTAAAGGTCTGGATTTGAGCCTCAAAATCACACAATCAAGAAAGAGGAGGGATGGGTAGAAAGAGGAATGGATGAAACAAAGTCTTGCAAATCTTGCTGTAATCATTATCACAGAAATGAAGATATTCTAAAGGGTCCCCAATACCTTTCCCTTTGCTACCAGACTGCTGAAACAATTCACCCAGGAAAATAGGATGTGTCCAGGAATCTCACTGAGAAAAAAAATAGGTTAATGTCTGGTGTCACTCTGAGGGGGAACCTATATTCCATGAAGAAGCTTCTGACAATTTATCAGATTAAACTGCAGGAGACACATGTTCACTGGAGCTGCTAATTCTATATACTTTCCCCCTCTGCTTAAGCTGAAACCTCATGTCAACAGCAGCAGACAGACTTGGAGAATCATTGCACTTTCTTTTTCCATTGTCGACTCACTGAATGAATAGCCTTTTCCTAATTTTCACTTTGATTTTTTTTTCCACTTTAATCTTTTTAATGGCCTTATTGAGAGTGGTGACCAAACCTACTCTCCCAAAGTTGATAGGATCCAGGGTCTGACCCTAACTCCAGCAACATTATTCCAAATTCAATCTGCTTCAGTAATGAACATTTTGAGTTACTCAGAAATATATTTCAGTTCCTGAATCACTTAAACTTATGGCCACTTTGAGCACTTGGGGAACAACACATTTTTGCTTACAAATTCTCACAGAAAACTGGACAGCATTAGCCTGCTACTGCTATCTCCAAGGATTCACAAAAAACAAAACCAAACAAAAAAACAAAACAAAACAAAAAACAAAAACAATGGCCAGTAGACATTGCTGTCTATAACAGCTAATTTAAAATGTCACCTTTCCACAACTAATAATCACCTGGGAAAGAGTCAATTGAAGAACTGTCTGGCTCAGACAGGCCTGCGGTCATGCACAGGGAAACTAGCTCAACTGTTGATTGACAAAGGTCACTGTGGCAGCACCATATCATGGACTGGGCAATGGGCTGTGTAAAGGTATAATAAATTTGCTGAGTAATTGGGAGCAGGTAAGCAGGCAGCATGGATGCATTCATTTCTTTCTGCTCTTGGTTATGCATATATGTGGCTAGCTGCCTTGCACTGCTGCCTCTGTGTCTTTCCTGAAAAGCCTTTCTTCCTCTATGATGATTTTGTTAGAGTATTTGTCACATTTTCAGAAATAAAGTAGGATGCCATACCTCCACAAACTACACAGTTGCTTTTTCTACACTTCCAACCATACAATACACTACAAGCAAGGTTTCAACTTCTCTACTCTGTTCACTGTCCTTAAGCTGGAGTGATAACTCACAACAGAAACGTAAACAGTGAGTCAAATAACTAATGAACAGAAATCAGTGCACATTTCCTATTACAGCCAGATAGCTTCTAGGAGTTAAGTGCCTTACAAGCATCACAAAGAAAAGACCTATAAAGAATTCGAAGGGTTGGAAATATTTTCAATGGTTCTGTGATATGAACAGCAACCATGGTGCTAAGACAGCCTTACAGTTTAGCGCAGTACCTTAAACCTCGCCATCTACTTCATGGAGCAAATTTTCCAGGTGGTTCAAGCTAAGAGAATACTTCTAAATCCATGTCAGACCTGTGGAATTTGTCCAGTGTTCTACAGTAATACAAATGCAAGAGGTATGCAAATACAGTGCAGAGACAATTAGTTTTGGATGAAGCTCACAAACTGGTGATCTACATACAGATGCAACAAAGATTAGCTGCGTGAAGCACATCTAAAAATAGCTATAGGGAATACTAATTCTGAAGTTTGCTGCAAAATACGCAAACAAAACAATGGTAATCCGAGGGACAGCACCATGGACAAAGTGGGATGCAGAGTTTTCAGAGGTACCAGATGTTAGATTCTATGGCATTCGCCTTTGGAACACAGTGAATATTATCCCACTACATATGGTTTCCTCAATTCCACTACTACTTAGACACATTTTTCTTCTCAGACTATGGAAAAACAGCTGGGTAACAAGGAGTAGTTGCTACTGTTCCAGATGGCAAGCACAGAATGAGGAGGACACTAAGTTCAACTACTTAGGTTCCTTTCACTAGAGTGCTTAACCCAAACAGACGTGGGGTTATCATGTGTTGGCCCTAAGGATGGGCTTTACTGAATATGTACCTAGAACATAGTAGAACTTATGTTAGTCCTTGTCTTCCTTCTCACAAGGGCAGAAGTTATACCTCAGTTGTCAAGTTTATGATTCAAATTTGATTTTGTGTATCCAAAGTGTCTATTAGAAACTACTTTTCTGTGCTGTAATTCTTCCAGTGTTCAACTTTATTTCCAAATATGACTTCACAACACAGTGGCACGCAGGGCATTCATATGTAATTGTAACTATTACAAGCAAAGCAGCATTTTAATTGAGGTTGCCCTTTTTGGGCTTATTTCAACTAGTGTTACTCAGGATACAAACACATACAAAGCAAAATATATTATTGCTTCTGCAATTCCACTACTATTTTGACCTATTTCTCTCTTCATTATTATCTGGAAACAACATGAGTTGCATTCTCAGTAAATCAAAATAAATATTTCAATATACCTCTGCTATCCAGGTCATGTCCCATGGGCTAGAAGGGAAGGGTGATATTCATTTCCAACAAAATGCTGAGGAATGACATTCAGAAGAAACCTGTATACTAATACACATATCAAAGGAGCTATAATATATGCTAACCAAATGGCAAACTATACTGAGCATGATGAGGCACTAATTTAGTTGCAACACTCAGGAAGGACAGAGAGGGATAAGTTTGAGGCCGGCCAGATCTATACAGTAAGTTCTAGGCCATCTAACGTTGCATAGTAAGACACTGTCACAAAACAAAAAACTGCACCAAAACCCCTACACAGTATTTTCATTTGAGGGAATATGACAGGCATCTAGTCTAAGTCAGGGGAAAAGAAATATACAAAATTAAACAAAGAAAATGATAAAGAAGCCAGAGCAGGTCTATTATTCCATCAATGTGCAGTTAGAAGTATCTGGAGAGTTGAAAGTCATGCGCAGATATCTGGGAAGCTCAGGGTAGCTTGAGCTTTCACGAGAGACCCTGTCCCCCACACACAAAACAGATAAAAAGCCAGAAACCTATAAAAAGGAAAATACATATGAGAAAGTGGATTATGTAAGACAAGTAAAGTTCTGATGTTTTTGTTATAAATAAATAAATAAATAAATAAATAAATAAATAAATAAATAAAACCAAGCATGGTGCACACACCTCTATAATCCCAGCACAGAGGGAAGTTGGAACACAAAGATTATAAGTTTGACAAGCCAGTCTGGACTAGGTAGTAAGACCCTGTTTAAATAAAAAAAAAAAATTAAGTATATAAATATTAGGAGTATGTACGACACATTAAGACAGGTGATTATGAACAAACATTGATTATAAAACTTAAGCATTATGAGGAAATAATAACTTCCTAAGGAAATGTTTACCATAACAAACAGAAAACATGGATGCAGCATAATCCTCCATGAATTCAAGTACAGCTTTTAATAAAATTTTCTGGAGCTGTGTAAGATGGCAAAACCCTTTAGCACCAGCAGGGCACTCCAGCCTCTGAAGCAGGAAGACTGGGAGGTTATAAAGTGAGACTGTGCTTTTAAAACAAAAAAGTGTGTATGTACATCTGGGCACACTCAAGAAAGTCAGAGAACAACTACTGAGAATCAGGTCTGTACTTCCACCATGTTGATTCAGGGTCTGTCATTTCTGCGGTGTTGTGCTTTCTAGAACAGCTGCATACCCTGATACACAGTTGCTTCTAGACCATATTCTACTGTGTGTGAGCCTTCCATTTTCCTTAAAGGAGTGATGGGATTCGACATGTGTATTCAAGTTGTAAGTTGGACGTGCTCTGCAAATTATTTCATCCACTGAGCCATCTTACTGGACCCCTTTTTAGTTCTTATCAGACAGGGTCTCATGCAGCCCAGGTTAGCCTACAACTAGACATGCATGTGGTATATACTGGCCTTGAACTCTTGGTCCTCCTTCTTCTACTTCCTAAGTGCTGAAATTGTAGGCGCCCACCAACAGGTCCAGTGATATTCTTACCCAAAATATTCCAGAATTTAGAGGACAAAAAGCCTCTGACACATTTTGGAAAGATGGCTGGCATGAAACTGAAATAGAAAAGGAAAATTTAACAATAAAACACACACACATACACACACACACACACACACACACACACTAGCAAACTCAGCAAAAAGTCCCTAATGTCAAGAGAATGTGTCCCTTTCTAAACTTAGTTATGATTGAAAAGTCAATTGTCTTAATTCCATTATTCTTGAAAAACAAAACTCCATTATCTGCTTATTTATTCAATATACTCCCAATATACTAGCATTATATTGGCCCGGCCAAAATATCTGAATTCTTCAACACCCAGAAGACAGTGGGGGAAAAAAAAGAACAGAAAAAAAGAAAACACTAGTAGAAGACTACAGCAATACATCAAGAAAAGGAGGATAAAAACAAACAAATGAACAACAACAATTAAAAACAACAAACAAAAAACAAACATCTCCAGAAAAAGACAAGGTCTTTGACATAAAAATGGAAAGAAAAAAAATCCCAGCACATGGGAAGTCCATTTTACTTAGAGTCATAAGGAAAGCAGGAACACCTATGATTATGCTAGACAAATTCATTACTGATATTTTCAGCCTCCATCCAAACCAGGATACAACAACTGTGTATAATTCAAAGTAAGCTTATATATTTACTTATTTTATTCAGGTGACAGAACTGTCTATGAGAAATATATATTTTAGCAAGAATTTTGATCTCAAATTCATAAGGTATAACAGTTTGAAGAAAATATAACTGAACACTGAAAATCAAAGTTCTTAGAAATAGAAACAAATTAACTATAAAATTCAATGGCATAAAAATGTCAATATTCTAAAGATTTAAATACAGATCCAACAGACCTTGTAAAGAGAAACTCAGTATCTGGGTTTTATAATCTCATTTTAAAATATAAGGTGTGACACTACTGAAAAAGAATGACTACCTTTTGAGTTCAAGATACTTGATGCAATGGGATACTTGCATCAGTAGAAAAATGATTTTATTAAAATACATAATAGTGCAATACGTATTTGGGGAACAGTAAAATTCATATAGTTAATTATAGGGGAGAGTAAAATATGCACTATAACAAGTCTTTAAGGCTTAATGCTCTCCACCATAATCTAGCTTATAAATACACTAAATGGTCACTTTTTAAATTTTTTTCATAATATAAAAATTGCCATTTTATTTAAGTGTACAATTTAACTGACACCTACGATGTTCATTATTGTGCAAGCATTATCATTGACCTCTAAAGTCACGTTTATTATTTACAGATACCACTGTCACCTCATAGACTGCAAACAAAAACTTTGCAAAGAATATAGCTATTGCTATCTTTTAATTATATGTTTAAGTATGAAAGTTATGGCCTTTTTTTAAAAAAAAAGCATGGAAAAATATTATGGGAAAGTTCAAGGCAGAACATTAACGAATACAGCATTAATTAGACTAACTTTGGAATTAAATTAGCAGTATGTTAAACTGAATCACAACTATTTTTACAAGTAATTTATACAAATGAGGACTGTCAGCTAACAAACGGATAAAGTAACATGATTTAACAGAATAGGAAAGGCATTATGTAAGTTTAACGATAACAAGAAAAAAGTGTGCACAGATCAACGATAGTTTTAGAAAGAAAGCCCATGCTAAGAGCAATCCCGTCATTCTGCAACCCATGAACATCCTGTTTTACATATTTTAAAACCAGGTCAGTAAAACCTCCCTTTGTCACCTATAAAGTGGTCTAATCCAAGTTCTCCTCAGTCGCCAACTAAGGGGACCAAAAGGCACGCCTCCTAAGGCTTCTAGTATCCTCAGCCCTGCCACATCCCTCTGCTTCCTGGAGCTAAGGGGTTAAGCGATGAAAAATGGGCTTACCAGACTGAGGGTAGTATCCAGGAAGCGGAAGTCTCCGCGGCTAAGGCGGAAGAACTAGAAGTTCATGTAAAGGTCCCGAGCGCTTCAGAACGCTTCGGGGAACAGAAGGGTCCCGACTAAACACAAGAGAAAGCCCAACCATTCTTTCGCACGTGTGTCCTACGACAATAGCTTCCTGACAGTAATGGCTTCTACTTCACTTCTGCCTTCGAAATCTCGCGAAACTTCATTAGCCATTTATAGCGTGAAACCTTCACAGCGTGCATCTTGGGAAATGGAGTTTGATAGCATTATGAGCCCTGCATTTTTTGGTGAACTGGGAACTCTCGCGAAACCAATTGACTGCTTCTAAATGAGAATTACAATCGAAATGATTTATGGGAAATGTAGTTTCTAAGTTTGACGGCCTTGATAAGGATGCTCGAGTTATGTATACCAGGAGTATTTTTTCCAAGTTTCAATTGCACCACAGCATCTTATGGGCCTGTCCTCAGCTTGTTCTTCTTTGTAAGATCATCAGCCTCTTAGCAGTGACACTTTCTACTTTAAATATTCTTCGGTATGCAATCACTATGCTCCATTCATAACTCATACCTCTACCCCAAAAGCCAAACTGCCTTACTTAGATATTTTATACACATATTGAAATACTAACCTCAAATACCAACGTAACTTCAAATATAGCAGCCTTATCAATTTGTTCGTTTCAAAATCGGTGTCAACACAAAACTGCTTTTGCCATAAATAAATTTGTTCTGAAACAAATATCAGTGACCATGACCTAGGAACACCAAATGAGGGTGTCACAAAAGATAAATTTTTACCACAGAACTGCACACAAGGAATTTTATTAGTTGTAGAATGAAGAAAGTAAAATATCAAGTCATTTAATAAATATGATGAATGATAGATTAGTATCTTGCAGAAAAGCAGGAAAAAACTCTGATGTATGTTTGTGTTGCTCTCTGACAGCATTCTTAGTTCTAGGATTGATTGATTGATATTCATCTGCTAATTATACACGTTAAAAAACTTTGATAAAATGTTGTTCAGACAAATACAGGACTCGGCAATGAAATGAACTGAGGATACTGGGTATTACCCAAGGTAATTTGGTTTGTGGTATTATTAGAACTTCAGATGAAGTTATGAAGTTCTCATAGCCATAGTATCTCTGCATTATCAACATACACTCCCAGCATGGACTATGACCACAAGCTGAAAATCGTGATATTATTAAAGATTGAAGAATCTTCAAAGTTGGTGTAAATTTGTACTATTATTCTCTCTCTCTCTCTCTCTCTCTCTCTCTCTCTCTCTCTCT
>NW_021604598.1:513843-569923 GCF_004785775.1 Grammomys surdaster | reverse complement strand
TCTCTCTCTCTCTCTCTCTCTCTCTCTCTCTCTCTCTCTCTCTCTCTCTCTCTTTCTCTCTCTCTCTGGTAGTAGGGAAATTTCAGATAGTAGCAGTCAACAGTTTTATACTTCTACTTGTCAGCCTGCGTTCAATAATTTACAAAGTATTACTCATTTTGCCTTGAATATGTCTATTTAACACTGGCATCTACCACACTAAGAGCCAAAAATGTCATTAAGTAGCATCTGAGACCTGCAGTAATGATTTCCAGGCTCTTGCTGTAACTCTGTTGCCGTTTGAAGGTAAAATGGCAGCCACAAGTTTATATAGTTGACCAATATAGGAACATCTGTGTACACTTTATGAAATGTAGCTTTGATAGAGTCACTAGAGTGGGCAAGTCTTGAGGTTTGAGAGTCTGATTCCAGTTCTATTTGCCTATTCCGGTTCTATTTGCTTATTCCAGTTTCTATCTGCTTCTTCTTCTTTTTTAATTGGATGTTTTATTTACATTTCATATGTTGTCCCCTTACCCCATCCCCCACCCACCCAGGAACCCCCTATCCCCTCACCCCTCCTCCTTCTCTGCGGATGTAACCCCTACCTACCCCCCACTCCCAGCTCCCCACCCTCAAATTCCCACCCCCTGGAGCGTCCAGCCTTCATGAGGTCAAGGATCTCTTCTTCCACCTATGCCCAGCAGGGCCCTCTGCTCTTATGTATACAGCTGAAGGCATGGATCCCTCCTTACGTGCTCCCAGGCTGGTGGTTTAGACCCTGGGAGCTGTGTTTGGTTGGTATTGTTGCTCTCCTCATGGGGCCACAAACCCTTTCAGCTCCAATGGTCTTCACTCTAACTCCTCCATTGGGAACCCCATGATCAGTTCAATGGCTAGTTGTGAGCATCTGCTTCTGAATATGTCAGACTCTTGCAGACCTCTGAGGAGACATCTATATCAGGCTCTTATCAGCATGCACTTCCTGACTTCCACATCAGCATCTACCTTTGGTGACTGCACATAACAGCAAATGCCATATGCCAGGTTGCCTTATCTCCCTGCTGCTAGGATTTCCCAAACAGAATGGTCTGTATCCTCTTAAACTATATTCCCAAATAACTCTTTAATTGTAAGTTACTTCTTGTATTTATGGTGTCATGATAAGGAAAGTAACTATTAGAACTGTGTAAAAACAACCATCCTACAAAAAACAAACTTTAGATTCAATGCAAAATTCCCATCAAATTTCAAACAAATTTCTTCACAAAATTTGAAAGGGGAATTTTTAACTTCAGATAGAAACACTCACACAAAATTCCTTATAGCTAAGACAACCCAGAAATGGTAAAGAAATGCTGGTATCATGATCACTAATCTCCAATTATACTAAAGAGCTCTAATAATAAAAGCAGCATGAAATTGGCACAAAACCAGCCACATTGGTGGATGTAACTAAAGACCCAGACATAAGTCCACTACTGTGGGCAACTGATTTTTTTTATATAAGGAAAAAATACACATTGAAGAAAAAGACATATCTTAAACAAATGATGCTGGTCAAACTTGATGACTGTATGTATATAGAACATGCCAAATAGACTATACATAAAACCTTGCATAAAACTTGACTCCAAACAGACTAAAGATCACAATATAAGGTCAGATACACTGACTCTGATAGAAGAGAAAGTGGAGCATATTCTTGAATTCATTAGACTAGGAGAATTGTGAACAGAACAACCGAAGCTCAAGGAATAAGAACAACTAATAAATGAACATCATAAAGTGAAAAGCTTCTGTATCACAAAGGAGCATAATCTAGAGAAAGTCAAAGACTACAGAATGGGAAACTGTTTAGCTATTTAAACATCCAATGAGGGGCTCATATATGAAATATATAAGTAAATAAAACTAAAAAAGAAAAAATCTGGACATCAAGAAAACAACTTAAAATACCCAACTAAAGTGTGGTACATCTCTAAACAGAGAATTCAAAAACCAGAGAAGAATGAATGCTGAGAAAAATTTAAAAAGAAATGGTCAACGTTCTTAGTCATCTGAGAAATGCAAATCAAAATTAATTTGAGATTTCCTCTTATATCTGTCTGAGTGGCTAACATTAATGAAACAAATGACAGTTTACGATACTGAAAATGTAGAATATAGGAAGCACTACTCTATTGCTGGTGGCAATGCTAACTTGTACAGCCACTGTGGAAATTCTATGTACCAGTTCCTCAGAAAGATGGGAATTGAGCTATCTCAAGACCTAGCTATACCACTCTTGCACATATACCCAAAAGATGCTTTATCATCTACAAAGACACTTGCTCAACAATGTTCATTGGTGCTCTGTTCAGAATATCCAGAAGTTGAAAACTACATAAATGTCCTTTGACAGAAGAATGGATAAAGAAAATGTGGTACATTTTCACAGCTGCTTAAAAATATGTATGCAGACATTTTGCAGGTAAAGAGAAAAGCTAGAATAAATCATCCTAAGTGAGGTAACCCAGACCCCAAAAGACAAATTTATTATGTATTCAATTACATATGGATGTTAGCAGCTACAGTCCATATGGCCACAGGGATTAGGTATAGCGTAAGGGTCTAGCAAGGAGGGCTGGATCTCCCTAGAAAATAGATACAGTGCTGTACTTGGATGAGGAGCAGGGATTGGAATAGGAGACTCAAACTTGGAGGGAGATGAGTAAGGTGAGTATGGAAAAACAGAGAACTTAGAAGGAACATATAGACACCTAATATAGTAAAGGCTTCCATTTATATATATATATGTATATGCCATTTAAATGAAATTGCCAAAAAAAAAAAAGAGGAGGCAAAGCCCCAAATGAGACATCATTCATCACCAAATCAAGCTTTCAATTTTGTGTATAGGTTACATTTAATTTAGCTCTTGGCTATAGGGGACCCATGGGAATCCCTAAACAACCAAATTTATTGTCAATGTTATTGGTTGGTATTAATGAACTGATGGTAAGGTCCTATTGTTGAAGACATCACCTATACAACTAATTGAACACAGAAATGTCAAACCAATACATACCTAGAACCTTCATCCCTATTGACTAGTACCTGTGGGACTTACAGGTAGTCTGTATACTACCGAAGGAGAAAGGAAAACATGAACCCAGCTATGAGTTCTTTGATATGCAATAATGATGTGCCTGCAAGTTTGGCTAGTGCTATATTGGCACTGTTTACCCTCCCTATACTCCTCCAAGCTCCCCAAGATCTCTTCTACTCTAAATTACTCTCCTGCCATTTCCTGTCAGAAAAGAGCTGGCCTCTAAGAGACAACAGCCAAATAAGACCAAAAAGGTACAATAAGACAAGGCAAAAGTCATGAGAAGAATGTTGGAAAAGACAACACAATAGAATAAAAAGAGTCAGAGATTCACCCACTTCTACTGTTATGAGTCAACAAACCCACAAGCTAACAGCCACAACATATACAAAGAGGATGTGGTGCAGACCCAGGCTTAGCACTTCGTTCTCTGTGCGTCTGCTTCATTGATTCATCAAACAATGTTCTCCTAGTGTCCTCCACTCCCTCTGACTCATATATTTCCTCCCTCCTTGTGTGGAGTTCTCCAATCTCCAAGGAAAGGGCTTTGATGGAGACTTCAAATTAGACTCTCCACATAATGTCTAGCTGCATATCTCTGTACCCACTCCTATCTACTGCTAGAGGATACCTCTCTAATGATTACTGTACAAGGCACTGATCTGTGAGAATAGAAGACTATCATTAGGAATCACTTCATATATATTTGGGGGGGGAGGAGTTTTGTTTGGTTCTAACCTAGATCTCTGGGGTATCCAGTCTCTGGTTCCTGATTATTCATGCAATGTAGGGCATGTGTGAGGACCTCAAGTTGAACTAAGCATTGGTTGGCTGCTCCCAACAGTTCTGCAACAACCATTGCCCCCAGGACATTTTGTAGGCAGGACAGATTGTAGGTGGAAGGTTTCGTTAATCTTTCCATAGTCTGCAGAGTACTAGAACATAAGGGAGAAATCGCCATGCCTGCACCAGCTTGAACTCTAAACATTTAATGAGTTGTGTACATGTTGTCCTTAGCATGTGGCCCCATCAGTTTTTATAAAGTGACCGTCTTTGAGGTATCTCCATGGGAACCTCTTGGTCAACAACTCAAATGAATCTAACCAAGCCCACCACTGGAATCCTTTGCTGGCTATAGACAATGGCTAGCTCAGACACAATATCCTTCATTACTAGGAGTCCTCACTAGTGTTACCCTCATAATTCCAGGAACTTTTTCCTGCACTAAGTTTTCACAACTCTCTAATGTTCCCAAGGCCAACTATATATCCCCGCATTCATCATTCATTCATCCTTTAAAGTCTTTCATACCATACAATTACATCAATCCTCACTGTTTAGGACTTTTTAATTTAAAGATAATGATTTAGAAATCATTTTCTGTTTTATAATTTACCATTAACCATTTCTTCCAACAGTATGAATATTGTTTATTATGCATTGGTGAAGGTGAAAACGAGGACCTTTTGAGCTATATAGGTATATAAATTCATCTATAGAGATTTCATTATTACATAATTTGGTTATCATTCATGTAAAGAAACTAAACATTTAAATGAAATCTCGTTTGACACCATTTTATCAGGGAATATTAAATCTGTAGTTAATGTGATGTACTAAACATGCTAATTTCACCATATCATAATTGTTGTTTATAAGTATAGTCTAATATCTGCTACATGGTTCCTGAGGAAAAAAATGTAGAGTAGAATATTTGCACTAGAAGCAGAGGCTGGAAGGAACAAAAGGCGACAAAATTACAGTTTCATTTAAAACGTTAAAATAAAATCAGGCATGTCCAGTATGCAGCCTTAGGATACAAAAGGCCCAAGATATTTAGATGAATATTGCTCAAGACAAAAAAATTAAAAACTTACTTAAAATTTTGCCAGTATTTTACAAGATTTTAAAAATCTTTGTTGTTTTTTCTAGAGCATGAACTTTGGATATCTTAATGTCAAAAGTTGCATAATCTTTTGATAGAATAATTTTTACCATCAGCAGCACATAGAAATAGTCACAACATATTCATAATTAAGAGAAGTGAATCAATATGATGATGTGTACTTGTTTGTTTTCTTGCTTTTAACTTCATACAGTGATCAAAGAAAATATAGTCTTTAATACTAAATATAACAAAGTCAGATTCAGTCAACATCATCAATGCAAAGAATCTTATACATATATTTTATAATTGCTTTTAAAAATTATAAATATAAAATAACCTTATACTTATGTACATGTATAGAATAAATTTTACAAGTAAAACAAGATCCAGACTAAGTATATCCTAAAGTAGATTTTTAAATCTATAATTTGTAACTTATGAAAATTTTGGAATTTGGAATGTGAATGGCATTATACATACAATTCTGTAAAACATATGTGAGTACAAACAAGAAATGGAACTCAATGATTTACACCTTCTCTCAGGTGTAAAGAAATCAGCAATCCCAAATAACTAACCACCATAGTCTTGGTTATTAAGCATATGGACTCCTAGGTCTAGAATAATAAAAATAGAGTTGAATAATAAGGAGTCTTGAAATTTGAGCTCATACGAATATAGAGACACAAGATTTGGATTGTGACATATTTAACAGTCCTTTACAAGTAGAAAGAAATATAATGGATTCAGCCCTTAGATGACATCTCACAGACAAGGACTCATTCTTTCCTATAACCTGTTTGCACATCTACAGTACAGCTCATTCATCTTCAGTAACCAGGTAAGATGTTTTTATTATTTCTCTTAAAGTCATAGAAGTAATACAAAGCTAAATTTCTAATTCATGAAAGGGATGGTTGTGGAGAATATCATCCTCTGAAAAGAGTAGGGCGAGGGACATAAATAAGAAGGCTCTAGGACCTCCCTGTCAGGAGCTATCTTACTGAGATATTAGCATATATCTTCACACTGATTATCATCCACCTCTCAATTTTTTCCATTCACACTATCTCAGTGGCAGGTGAAATTTTATTCAGAATAGAAAAAAAAAACATTCACAACTCTAATGACTCTTGCAGGGTATGCTGAGATGGCAATGTATTCTTCTGTTGGTTTTTGACTGTATTTGCTGCTAGTCTTCAATAATCAGTATCACAAATTAGGTGAGATAACAACAAAAAATTTTTACTTACAGCCCTGAAGGGTAAATTACAATTACCAAGGCAAGTACTTGAAAGCTTTCTGAAATATCACACATTATAATGCTGCTATAAGTTCATGTGCTTCAATGATTTCTTACCAAGTCATTTCCTTCAGAATCATCCATAACTTGGAAGCTAGGAACAAAATGCTTGTCTCTGTTTCTTTTCTACTGGTAATGACAGATTACAAAAACTGTAACCTGACATCTTCATCCATTTTTTGAGCATATACATGGTAACCATTTGGGGAAGTGTTCCGATAATTTTGGTCATTAGGTATTTCATATCCTCATTCTCATTCACTTCTTTCTTTGTAATCTGTCTTTTAATGACATGTTGAATAAGCACAACAGTCTCAGAGCTACTGGCAAACATACACATAGGATAAGATCAGCACTTATTGAGGCTGCCTCAGACAAATATTCTCTGATGTACTATGCACTATATTGGGCAAATTTTTCCTTGAAGTCATAGCTTATGGCCACTATGTGGCCTTTATTTACCCTTCAAGATACACAGTAATCATGAGCTCTGCTTAAGGAGCATTCTGATTTTTGTAACTCCTTTGATACATGGCAGAGTACCTCTCTGCACTACAGACATTAACATATAGGTATGAAGGTTTTATGTAGGTACCAGGTTCAACAAGTGGAATAGGTGTTGTCTTCAGCAATAAAGCCTGTAGTCTTGGCAACAGTCTGGGTTGTTTGGGGGTTACAATAGAACCCCTTTGGCCAACAACTCAATTACATATAACCCAATTTTGGTACTGGATGCTTTGTTTGTGGCAAGAGATGGAGGAGACTTCCGTCCTCTCCATTATATGGCAATTTCATTTAGATAGCCTTCATATATTTATAAATTTTAAGAACATCTACTGTATTTGGTTCCAATACTACCCCACAAATGGCCCCACATTTTAGCTCTCTTCCTTTATTCCCTTCATCATTCCCTCTCCCTTCTCTCTCCCTACTTGATCCTCCCATTCAAGCCTGGCTATCCATAACTAGTCTATTTTTCTCCTGAGAGAGATACATCTGCACCCCCACCTAGTCCTTTATTTAGTAATTAACATCTGTAGTTTTACAGATAGTAGCTTGGATATTTTGACATAGTGCTTAATATACAAACATGAGCAAATACATACCATATTGATATTTCTGGGTGTGAATAGCCTCATTCATGCTCTACAGATCATTTACCCAAAAAAACAGAGACTATACTTTCTGCTCAGCACTACACAAAACCTCCAAAACTGGTCAACACATACTAGGTCACAAAGTAAGTCTCGAGCGACACAAGAAAACTGAAATAACTCTCTGTAACCTATCATTAACACAGAATAAAGCTGGATATCAATAACAACAGAAGCAACAGAATGCACAGGTAGTGAATTCACAGGAACACACTGTGAGACTTTGATGCCTCTTTGTTGGTCAAAGCCTCATTGCAATGATACAATATGTGAAGACACTCTTGACAGCTATATTTGTTACTGCTGGTCTGGTTACACGGGTGGCCTGTGTAAGATGGTCCTAAATAAATGGAATAGCAACCCTGCCAATTTCAGGGGGGATGTGGCAAGATGTCCTCAAAGGATCAATAGAGACACATTCCAGGCCCAGCTTCTACCTTCAACTACATTGAAGCCTCAGACTATAATTTCATCTGTCAGCCTGGATTCACAGACAGAAGCCTAGCATAATTGTCTTCAGTTGCTGCTCATCATTATTTTGTTCTGTTTTTGTCTGGATGACCTGTCCATTGGTGATAGTGGGGTATTTAAGTCTTGATCTTTTAATGTGTGGATTTGATGCATTATTGATGCTTTAGTAACATTTCTTGTATAAACATGGGTACCCTTGCATTTAAGGCATAGATGTACAGAATTGAGATGTCACTTTGCTGAATTTTTCATTTGGTATGCATGAAGTGTCCTTCTTGACCTTGACTATTTTTGGTTTGACGTCTATTTTGCTTGATATTGCAAGGGCTACAACAGCTGGATTCTCAGGTCCATTTGCTTTGAAAATCTTTTTCCAATCCTTTACTCTGCAGTAATATCTGTCTTTGATATAGAGATGTGTTTCCTGTGTGCTGCAGAAGGATGGGGTCCTGGTTTTACATTCATTCTGTTAGTATTTGTCTTTCCATTGTGTAATTGAGTCCATTAATATTGAGAGATATTAGTGACCAAATATTGTTAATACTGTTATTTTAAATTTTTATTTTACTTTGTATTAATTAATTACCTAATTTTGCATCCTAATCAAAGCTTCCAGTCCTCCCTCCCATCTCAGTCCTTCCCTCTCATAGAGGTCAACCTGTGGAAGGGCTGGTAGGGGCGTTGTCCTACAGTAGGAGCTTCTCATGCACCAGGGAACCCGGCCCCTGTTACTAGCAGCAGTCCTCCAAAGATTTGTGCCCATCAGTCACATAAGGGCAACTCCCAAAGCCTCCCTCCTCCACATGTATATGAGGCATTCCTAACATCTCAGACTAAGACAATAGGAAAAGAGATGAGACATGACTTGTGGTCACTTAGTCTCAAGACAGAGATATCCATGCTAATGAAGTACATAGACACCTGGGGGGCATGGCCAATAAGCTTTCCTTCCCTGATTCCTCCCTGCAAAAGGCATCTAATCTCAGCTCCACTCTGAGAAGTGGGCTATGAGTTTTTACATCCATTTTTCACCACGGCAAATAATGATTTGGAACCACAGACTGTCTCTTTTCTTCCATGAAAGGCCACTCTGCACTCCCAGCCATCCAGTCCATCAAGCCAAGGACTCTTTCCATGGGACTAGCTGGAGCGCCACTCCCCCCTCACCCCCAACCCCATGCTCTGAGTTAGATTCAGCCAGCAGGCCTCCAACTCTGCTCTCAGCTCTTCTGTGGCTCCAAGCAGCTCCTAGCTGTCCAAGAGCGTGAGTACCAGACTGCTCTGGGCTCGTCACAGGCCAGTGGACCCTGGAACCAGCTCTAGCTGTCCCATGCCTCACACTGCACTTTCCTACCCTAAGTGGTGCCTCAGCTCTTCCCTACAGCCGAAAACATGTCTGCCATTGTGTTGTACAAGCACATTCAAACTTCCCTTGACCTGCAGCCCCTAGGGGGACCCACAACCCTACAACGTGAAAGGCTCTCAGAAGACGGTTATCCTATGTTCCTGTCTGCAAGTATAGGAGAAAATCATTAATAGTGTCGGGGTGGACCCTCCCTCATAGTATGGCTCTCAAGTTGGGCAAATTAGATTATCAATTCCTCAATTTCAGTTCCATTTTTATTCCTGCACATCTTACAGGCAGAACAAATTGTGGGTTGAAGGTTCTGTGGGTGGGTTGATGTCTCCATCCCTCCATTAGAAGTCATTCCTGTTTATAAGAAGTAGTCATTTAAAGTTCAACACCTAATGCTAATTGTTTTAGTTAGGGTCACCCTCATGGGTCTCTGGGAGTTTCCATTGTCCTAGGCTTCTAGATCATCCAAGAGATTCCCTACCACCACCAATTCAAGTTCTCTCTCTCCCAGTTTGCTCTCTCTCCATCCTCCCCACAGTTGATACTTCCTGTTCCCCTTCCAACCCTCTTTCTTATCTAGTTCCCTTTATCCAATCATGTCTAATGCCTGTTTATTTCCTCTTATCAGTGAAATTCAAGCATTCCAATTTGGGCTCTTAACTTTTTTGGGTCTGTAGATTGTAGCATATCCTGTACTTTATGGCTAAATCCACTTATAAGTGAGTACATCTCATGTTTATCTTTCTGGGTCTTGGTTATCTTATACAGGGTGATCTTTTCTAGATTGGAATCTCTAAGCCCAATAGGTTTCAAGACAAGAGGAATTTATGCAACTACTTACTGAATATTTACTAAAGAAGGAGGATTTGTCCTTGGTAAATACTTGTGTGAATGTTAATGCCTGGACAGCAAAAAATCTCTAGAAGAACACACTGGTGCTATATTTTTATTAAGAGAATTTTTATGAGTATGCATTTCTATAGACACAATATTCAGTGGTCCTCATTACATTAGCTATATCATCATGTTGTTACTGGAAGTGCATGTCATTAAAGACCAAAAATAAAAGACTAAGTGAAGTATAACTGACTTCCTGATTCAAAAGATATTTTACATCATAAAACTCACCCTACTTTGGCAATTTACATTCATTCCATGTAGCTTACATACATGAGGTATATTATTCCATACTAAGTTAAATGGTTGCTTAACATATAGAAATAAAATCTTTCGCTTTCTAAATAATGTCCTCACAGAGCCAGTTATTTCCATAGCTTTGAAAATCTGTCTCTATAGGAAATTAAATAATATGATTTTTAAAATTCAATGCTTTGTTGCAAAATTATAATAATCTTTCTTCCCAAATGCCACTGAATCTTTTAAAACTCTAATATTTTAATATATTTTTTCAGGAAAAAATCTATTTTTTTCAGGGTCTCAGCTTGTATTTAAGACCCCATCCATCAGATAGGACCCATGCCTCTTGGTGTTTTAATAGTCAATAATCAGAGGCTAAATATAATATGGCCTTTGAAGAAGGTAAAATATTATTGTTCTAGTAAAGGAACATAGCAATAAAATAGCCTGTAGTGACATTTTGCTATACCACAAATCAGTGTGTAGACCAACTTTCATCAAAGGTCCTTTCTCTTGAAGTATATGGGAATTCACATAGAGATCCAGAACTAAATATTGTACAGCATGAGAGACTTTAAAAGAGTTAAACTTTAAAAGGAATGTTGTATCAAAGCCTTCCCTTCAGAGCTCCAGAAGCTATGAAAAGTGGAGGCAGAGTGATGATTATAAGAGCTGGGTGAGATGGATGACACAATGGAAACAATGTTTTCCAGAAACAATAGGATTTATGCACATATGAATTCACACAAACTGTTGCAGCATGTACAAGGCATGCACATGTTTAAGCCAGATGGAGTTCTAGCAGTGAAAGGGAAAAGTGGACACACATTTCCAATAACCATATTCCAAAAACAGTAAGACATGCTTTCCAAGCAAAAATCATTTATCAATGGAAATTCACTGTATACTAGTAAACTTAAGGGCAGTTCTATGCCAAACACCAGATGGCCAACACAGAATAAACTCAATGACTTTTTTTTTTTGACATTTTTTCACATATTGCTTTGTTAGGTCACTTGTTTTACTGTTTTCTTTTTTATTGCAGCTTATCATTTTTATTTTATTGTTGTATGGATTTGATGTGTGTGTGTGTTTCTTGTTCTCTCTCTCTCTCTCTCTCTCTCTCTCTCTCTCTCTCTCTCTCTCTCATTGCCTAGTTAGAAGCTTGACCATCACAATATCACCAAATTTGTCCTGATCAGTGATTCTACCATGAAGAGGATTGAAGAAAACACCATACTTGTGTTTTTTGTGAATGTTAAAGCCAAGTACCAGATCCAACAGACTGTAAAGAAACTCAGTAGTGACAATAATGTGGCCCAAGTCAATACCCTGATAGAGCCTGATAGATGAAATTAGGTGTATATTTGGTTGTTTCTTGATTATGAGGCTCTGGATATTACCAACCAAACTGAAATAATCTCATGTGAGTCCTGTTGTGTAGTTCTCAATATATACTATTAAAAAGAAATGAAAGAGACAAAGTAAACATGTAATAGGATGGATGAAAAGCTGTGGATAATTTAAGAGGTGATAAAAGAGGGGAAGACAAGATCACAATATACTGTATGAAAAAATTATTTTCCATAAAAATAAAATACTTAAAAATGTAATGTTTTATGATTTTTAGTAAAATTATAAAGTTGTTATATTGAGACTTTTAAAATGTTCTTTCCAGTTTTTAAAAATCATTTAATTGTCCGATTTTACATGAGGAATATATAAGATAAAATTTTATATGTTAATTTTTTTGTCAATTTTGTAACTTAAATTTCTTGAGAGTATTACATGCCTACTATATTTACATCATTACCACCATCTCTGTCTTTCAGCTCTTCCCATACCCTCCTTAATCTATTTCACATGTATATATATTCTTGTTGAATTATAAACAATTTATATTATAGATAGTAATAATATACAAAAATCTGCCGTCAGTAATTGAATACATGTAGCTATTTATCTGGGGATCAGGCCATATTAAAACTTCCCCATCCATTCTGACTGGTATTATCATTATGTAAGCACTGTTTAAGCAGCAATAAAGTTAAGGTGTCATGGATGCAACTTCCCTGTCATTATCTAGAAAATACTGTCTGGGCAGCAGTCATCCTGGTTCTCTGCTATGTACAACACTTTGTGTACGTCTTCTCCAAATCTTCCAGAGATTTAGGATTAGGAGATGCATTGTAGATGTGATCACCTTGGACCCAGAACACAGCTATTACTCATTTATTATTTTTCACCAGTTGTGCATCTCTATAATAATCTCCATAAATTGTAATAGAAGCTTGTTTTCTGAAATATAAGAGTTACACTTTCACTTTAACATGTGTATAAAATTAATCACTATTAGTTAGATAATATATTTGTTTAGAACAACTCACTCAAGAGTTAGAGTAAACTAACAAATTAAACCTCATGAAAATAAAATCTTCTTTACCAGAAAGAAAAAAAAATGGTATGAAGAACAAATACAGAGTGGTAACTAATCATTGTGAGTGATACATTTCATATAGAATTAATATCCAGAATATAAAAAAAATCCAACACACACACACACACACTAAGAAAAATAACAGCCCAATTAAAACTTGAGAAATGGATTTGTTTAGAGGGTTCTCAAAAGAAAAACAATGACTTCCCACCCTCAACTATGGCAATGGTACTTTTAAAATTTCCTGGATTTTGCAGTTATTTCAATATGTGCACATCTGAAGGTTTGTATCTAGGAGCCCTTGATGAGGACAAACATGCAGTGTTTCTTTTTCTGGTGTGTGAGTCACCTCACTGAATATGATCTCATATAGTGCATACATTTACCTAAATTGTTCTTAATTTCCTTATTCTTTACAGTTACATAGTATTCTGTGGTGGTTTGACTAGGAATAGCCATCATAGACTCATCTATGAATGTTTGATCCATAGGGAGTAAGTGTCATTGACATTCTGACTGGGGTAAAATGAAGTCTCAGAGTTGTTTTCATTTATATTTCCCAAATTGTTGAAGATGATATACTATTTTAAGATATTAAGATTATTTGGCCTCCTCTTTACTCTGTTGACTTTCTTTTGTTGTTGAGGACATTATGAAGTCATATTTATCAATGTCTGGTCTTTATTCTTGGATAAATAAAGTCCTATTCATAAAGTCCTATACTATACTTATGTAAGATACAGCCTGTGTTATCTTGTAGCATTTTCAGTGTTTCAGGTTTCACATTTAAGTCTTTGATCCACTTGGAGTTAAGTTTGTTCAAGGTGATAGCTACAAGCCAAATTTCAATTAGAAAACATTTGGACATACAGTTTTCACTATATCATCTGATCAAAGTTCTGTCTTTTCTCCAGCTCATGTTTTTGACTTCTTTGTCAGATATTAAGCAGCTGAAGTCAGTGTACTCAAAGTTGGATCTTCAATTTGGTTTCATTGTCCTAGATGTCTGTTTCCTATCAATGCCCTATTATTTTTATTACTGTGGTCTGCAATGTATTTTAAAATCTGAAACAATAGTCTCCTATTTTCTTTTTGGCTGAAGATCATTTTGGATATCTTGAGTCTTTTGTGGTTCTATATAAATTTTAGAATATTCTTTCCTATTTGTGTATGAACAAAATGGGGACTTTGATTAAAATTGCATTGAATATGCAAATAACTTTTGACAGATATTTTAGCATTTAATGTAAATTTTACACAAGTTAGAGTCATCTGAATGAAAGGTACTTGAATTGAGAAATTGCCTTCATAAGATCCATCAGTTATTTTTTTTCAGGTGGGATAGCAATATAGCAAGATGTAGCTACTAGTGTCTCCCAGTTTCTTGGTGGATCTGCCAGGATTTGTGACCAGAGGAATTAGATTTATTATGGCTTACAAGATTAGGATTCTATTTGTTATACCAAGAGGTTGAGTTACCATTGTTTCTGAGCTAAGTTTGTGTGGTGTTTTTCTTCTCGGGATGACTCGACTGTGTTCCAGAGAGAAAGATATGTTGGCAAAGTGTGGGTTTGCCTGATGTCCACCACAAAAGCCATGAGATTTTAAAGCATGGGGCTGGCGTGAGAGCAACATGCCAGTGGGAACTTAGTGAGTTGGGTGGAGATGTTTCTGGAACCACTGGGTCAGAGAGTCTGATTAGATGAGAACACCCTGCTGGTACTATGTAGCTTGCTGGTGCCTGGCATAGCAAAAGAACGTGCAGATAATTTTTAATTTCCAAGCTACAGATGGTGGACCAACGTGTTGGGCAAGAATACACTAGAAATTTAAGATATTTTTTTTTGTGAATAGCTAGGTAATGCTGAGATGAGTCAAGCATGGGAATTGAAACAAAGCAGGCTCTGAGGTCCCCTGCTGTGGAAAGAGACAAGATGGCTGCTCTGAGTCAGAAAGCTGGAGAATGAAACAGCCTCCACCTTGGGGAAGAAACTGATTAAACTGTGAATTTATGATGTTGGGATTATTTGCTTTTAGGATAGAATTATATACAGATTTTGTTCAAACACATGGGGATTTCACCTGTGGTTCAGAACTAGGATAGGGATAATTAGTCACTGATTCCAAGTAGAGAGGACGGTGATAATTGCTTGCTGTAACAGGTATTAATTAATAAATGTCTGTGGCTCCAGGAAGGGAGCTGAACAGATACATGGTATAACAAGATGGTTGCTCTAGGCAGAGAGCTAAGTAGACAGATAGTATGAAGATTTGATGCTCTATTACATTTTACAGGATACTCAAATTCTGTCTAACATGGGTTTCATGGGAATACTGGATTTAAATCCTGCTTTTACTAGCTTCCTGATTATAAGCAGGTATAGATAGAAATGTGAATCAATTTTTGTAAAGATATTATAAAGATATATTGCTTGAATATACCTCACAGGATACTTAAACTCTGTCTAACATGGGCTCCATGGAAATCTTGGGTTATTATCCTGATTGACAAAATAGAAAAGGCCTAAGAATAGGCACATACAATATTTTAGTTTATTTAATTTGTTTTGGATTGTTTTAACTTACGAGTGTGATTTTGAATCTGTGATACATTTTCCTCTGGAAAAGGTCAATGTAAAGGTTTTTTCTGGTTACTGGCTCAAGGATATTTTGATTTGTGAGAAAGGTTTTGTCTTTACATTTGTAGAAAAGCTGATTAGTTCCTATACACCTTCCAGAGTAATATGGATCAGATTTGATAAAAGGAAACTCCCAGAGAACTAGATTCCGGAGAATCAAACAAAAACTTATTTTGATAATACTAAAATTTCATTTTGAGATTTGTACATTACAGAACATACAGCCTTGATGAGTCTTATCGTCAGACCTGCTGAACTGACCTGCTAGAACTCCTGATGCCTTGAATTTTCAGCCAGATCCAATCAGTACACAGATATCAGAGATGAATACAATCATTAGTGTGGTCTTCTTAAGGCTAACCAACTCCCCTATTTTCTCTACCCTCATCCCCTTTCAAAAATATCTTAACACCCATATTCAGCTTGAAGAAGTTATAAAGAGTTGCCCTAGTTCCCTGGGCTTTGGGGCTGGAAGTGGTTAGTCTAAGGTTGTCTTTCTTGGGTACTTACAAATGATCATAATTGGAACAGAGAGGAATTAGCTAGAATTGATTGTTTAGCCATAATCTCCTTTGGGAGAAATCTTCATAATTGTTACTAAATTGAAGTCATAATTTCTTATTTTGGTACATAATTTATTTTGATTCAGAATCAAGGTTTCATTGGTATAAATTTCCTTCTATTGATACAAAATTTTGTATGCACAAGGCTTAGACCCAGAAGATGCTCTAACATATAACAAGGACATATGCTCCACTATGTTCATAGCAGCCTTATTTATAATAGCCAGAAGCTGGAAAGAACCCAGATGTCCTTCAACAAAGGAATGGATACAAAAAATGTGGCACATTTACACAGTTGTTTATTACTCAGCTATTAAAAACAATGAATTTGAGAAATGCTTAGGCAAATGAATGGAACTAGAAAATATCCTGAGTGAGGTAACCCAATCACAAAAGAATACACATGGTATTCACTCACAGATTATTGGATATTAGCCCAGAAGCTTGAACTACCCAAGATTCAACTCACAGACCACATGAAGCTCATGAAGAAGGAAACCAAGTGCGGGTGCTTCAGTCCTTCTTAGAAGGAGTAACAAAATACTTAAGGGAGCAAATATGGAGACAAAGTGTGGGACAGAAACTGAAGGAGGGGCTGTCTGGAGACCATTCCACCTGGGTCTCCATCCACGTGCAGTCACCAAGGGTAGACACTGATGTGGATGTCAGAAAATGCATGCTGACAGGAGCCAGATATAACTGTGTCCTTAGAGGTCTAGGAGAGTCTGACATATTCAGAGGCAGATGCTCACAGCTAATGATTGAACTGATCAAGTGGTTCGCAATGGAGGAGTTAGAGTGAAGACTGAAGGAGCTGAAAGGACTTGTAGCCCCATGAGCAGAGCAACAATACAAACCAACCAGAGCTCCCAGTGTCTAAACCACCAGCCTGGGAGCACATAGAGAGGGACCCATGTATCCAGCTGTGTACGTAAGGGAGGATGGCCCTGTTGGGGCATAGGTGGAAGAGGAGATCCTTGGTCCCATGAAGGCTGAAGGCCAAGTGTGAGGGAATTCAAGGGTGGGAGTGGAGAGGTAGGTGGGGGTACATCTCATAGAAGTAGGAGGGGAGGATGGTACAAGGGCTTCCTGGGTGGGTGGGGGGTCGGGGAATGAGTTAAGAGGATAACATCTGAAATGCAAATAAAATATCCAATAAAAAGAAAAAAAAAATCTGGGGGAAAAAGTCCTGGAATGAAAAGGAATCCAAGGCTCATACCTAAACATAGTAAAAGCACAATATACAGAAAACCAGTAGCAAAGATCAAACTAAATGGAAAGAAACTTGAAGCAATCTCACTAAAATCAGGGACTATACAAGGCTGCCCACTCTCCCTATCAATTCAATATAGTACTCAAAGTCTTAGCCTGAGCAATTAGAAAACAAAAGGAGGTCATAGGGATACAAATTGGTCAAAGGAATAGAAGAAATCAAAATATCACTATTTGCAGATGATATGGTAGTATATGTAAATGACTCCCAAACTTCTACCACAGAACTCCTAGGTCTGAAAAAAAAAAACTTCAGAAAAGTGGCTGGATATAAAATTAAGTAATACAAATCAGTAGCCTTCCTCATCTCAAAGGATAAACAGGCTGAGAAAGAAATGAGGGAAATGATACCCTTCAAAATAGTCACAAACAATATAAAATACCTTGCTGTGACTCTAACCAAGCAAGTGAAAGATCTGTATGACAAGAACTTCAAGTCTCTGAAGAAAGAAATCGAGGAAGATCTCAGAAGATAGAAAGATCTCCATGCTCATATATTGTCAGGATTAGTTTGGTAAAAATGGCCATCATGCAAAAGCAATCTACAGATTCAATGCAATCCTCATGAAAATTCCAGCTCAATTCTTCACAGAGCTAGAAACAAAAATTCTCAAATTCATTTGGAATAACAAAAAACCCAGGATAGCGAAAACTATTCTCAACAATAAAAGATTTCAAGGGAAATCATCATCCTTGACCTCAAGCTGTACTACAGAGCAATTGACTTGTACCATGAAAAGAGCAATAATACCATCCAACCAGTATTCCCAGGGTCTAAACCACCAGCCTGGAAACACACATGGAGGGACCCATGTCTCCAGCTGTGTAAAATATCAATAATTTGAAAATTTTAGACAAATATTTCTCATGATCATTGATGACAAGTTCTCAATACAACCTTTAGAAGAGTAGAGCTGCCTAGTATTACTTAATATGTCATGGCTAGTTGATATTCATGGGAGTAATGTCTTCTTCTGAAGAGAACTATAAGAGAAGTGGATGGAGATGGAAAGAGGAAGTGTCTAGATACTAGGAGAAGAGGAAATAAGAGAAACAGTTGTCAACATGTAAAAAAAAGATAAATCAAGAAAAATGAAAAATAAATTAACATAAAAATCAATATAATGGTTGCAAATCAAATTCAAGAGCAAAAAAAAAAAAAAAAGATTATCCATCATGATAAAGTTGCCTTCATCCCAGTGATGAAGCAATGTTTCAATATAGGTAATTCAATAAACATCATCTATCACGTAAGTAGAGTTAAATGCAAAATGTCCAAATCTTCTTATTAGATACAAAGAATCTTTTGACAAAAATCCAGTACCCCTTCATTATAAAGTCTTGGAAAGGCTAGAGATGAGATGGACACACTTCAATATAATAAAGAAAAATTGCAATAAACACACATACAACATAAAAATACATAAGGAGATCTTCAAAACATTTTCATTAACATCAGATTTAAGAAAAGGATTTTTACTTGTTCAATATCTACTCAACATTATTTTTAAATTGTTAACTATAGAAATAAGAATAGTGAAGGAGGTCAAGGGGACACAAACAAGAAAGGAACAAGTCAAAGTATCTTTATTTGCAAGCAATATGATTATATATATATAATCCTATATATATTTATATATAATATATAAATATATATTCATTATATATATATATATATATATATATATTCCTAAAGATCAAGTAACAACTATAGCTCATGCTTACAGCAAAGTTGTAGTCTAAAATAATTAAAACATGTGCTTGCTTTAGCAGCACATATTGTAAAATTGGAATGATACAGAGAATATCAGTATGGTCCCTGCACAAGGATGACATACAAATTTGTGAAGCATTCCATATTCTTAATGCATGATTATCTAGAGAGATACCAGGTACCAAAGTTAAAGCAGGATCAGATAAACTATCTAAACAGTCTCATAATGCCTAAAGAAATAAAATCAGTCATTAAAAGTCTCCCAACAACAACAAAAGAGCCCAAGACCAGATGGTTTTAGTGCAGAATTCTATCAGACATCCAAAGAAGACCTAATACCAATGCTCTTCAAATTATTCCACAAAATAGAAACAGTAGGGATACTACCTAATTCATTCTGTGAAGCCACAGTTATGCTGACACTCAAATCACACAAAGACTGAACAAAGAAAAAGAACTTTAAACCAAATTCCCTTATGAATATTGATGTCAAAATACACAAAAAATCTCACAAACTGCATCCAAAAACATCAAAATGATCATTCACCATGATAAAGTAGACTTCATCCACAGATGCAGATGGTTCAATATATGGAAATCCATCAACATAATCCACTATATAAACAAACTCAAAGGGGGGAAAACACATGTTCATCTCATTTAGATGATGAAAAGCTTTTGACAAAATACAACACCCCTTCATCTTAAAAGTCTTGGAAAAATCAGGAATTCAAGACCCATACCTAAAAATAATAAAAGCAATATACAGCAAACCAATAGCCAACATCAAACTAAATGGAGAGAAATTTGAAGCAATCCTACTAAAATCAGGAACAAGAAACAGCTGTCCACTGTTGCCCTATCTATTTAATATAGTACTTGTGTATCTAGCCAGAGTAATTTACCAACAAGAGGACATCAAAGAGATACAAATTGGGAAGAATGAAATCAAGATATTACTACTTGCAGATGTTATGATAGTACACATAAGCGAACACACACACACACACACACACACACACACACACACACACACACAAATCCATGAAAAGTGTCGAGAACGACTTTGCTCAAACATTAACTGCTTCATCAGCCATATGTGCTTACTGGTACAAAGTCTTGGCCTCTGTGGGAAAGTACTAACCCAGTTAAGAACAAATAGCTATAGATCTTGGGAAAGTATTAGCTTACTTAAGAACAAATAATTATAGATCTTATGGACAGGTACCTAGTAACCTGTTCTGCTCTGTTCCTTCTGCTGAACTTTTCACCCAGCCAAACATCCTGTTCTTGAGAACACCTGCACTAACCCTGAGAACACCTATGTTCCTCAGAAGCAATGAGATCCTATGTCACCCCTCTACCCCATATCCTGATTCTCTGAGTATATAACCTGGTGTGGGAACAATAAAAATTTGACAACTTGATGAGACTTCTTGACTTGCTTTCCATTCTTCGCATGCTCGTATCCCCCATTCTCTCTTTTAGGAGGACCTCCAGTCCCAGTTCATTGACCCATGGGCTGAGGCATGAAGGAACTCCTACAACTGATAAAGAACTTAGCAAAGTGGCTGTATATAAAATTAACTCAAACAAATCAGCAGCCTTCCTCTACTCAAAAGACAAACAGGCTTAGAAAGAAATTATGGGAAAAACACCCTTCACAATAGTCACAGATAATATACAATACCTTTGTGTGAATCTAACCAAGCAAGTAAAAGACCTGTATGACAAGAACTTCAAGTTCCTAAAGAAAGAAATCGAAGCCGATCTCAGAAGATGGAAAGATCTCCCATGCTCATGGATTGTCAAGATTAATATAGGGAAAATGGCCATCTTATCATAAGCAATCTACTGATTCAATGCAATCCCTATCAATATCCCAACTCAATTCTTCACAGAGATAGAAAGAGCAATTCTCAAATGCATCTGGAATAATAAAAGAACCAAGATAGCAGAAAAGATTCTCATCAATAAAAGAACCTCTTGGGGAATCACCATCCCTGATTCAAGCTGTACTATAGAGGATCAATGATAAAACTACACAGAATTGGTACAGAGACAGGTAGGTAGATCAATGGAATAGAATTGAAGATCTTGGGATAAACTCACACACTTATGGTCACTTGATCTTTCACAATAAAGCCAAAGGCATCCTGTGGGAAAAAAATACAGCATTTTTAACATATGATGCTGATTCAACTGGCCATCTGGATGTAGAAGAATGCAAATTGATCCATTCATATCTCCTTATACAAAGCTCAAGTCCAAGTCAACCATGGACTTCCACATAAGACCAGATATGCTGAATCTAATAGAAGAGATAGTGGAAAGAACCTCAAATACAGGGGAAACTTTCCTTAACTGAATACCAGTGGCTCATGCTCTTAAGATCAACAATTGACAAACGTGACTTCATAAAATTGCAAAGCTTCTGTAAGGCAAAGGACACTGTCATTAGGACAAAATTGCAACCAAAATTTGGGGAAAAATCTTTACCAAGCCTACATCCCATAGAGGGTTAATAAACAAAATATACAAAGAACTCAAGAAGTTAGACTCCAGAGAATCAAATAACCCTATTAAAAAATGTGGGCCAGGGGTAAACAAAGAATTCTCAACTGAGGAATCTGGACTGGCAGAGAAGTACTTAAAGAAGTGTTCAACATCCTTAGATATCAGAGAACTGCAAATCAAAATGACCCTGAGATTCCACTTCACACCAGTCAGAATGGCTATAACAATAACTGAGGTCACAGCAGATGCTAGCAAGGATGTGGAGAAAGAGCTGGTGAGATTGCAAGCTGGTACAAACCACTCTGGAAATCAGTTTTGTGCTTAGTCAGAAAATTGGAAATAGTTCTACCTGAGCACTCAGCTATACTACTCCTGCGAATGTGTGCAAAAGATGTTAGAATATTTAACAATGACATATGCTTCACTATGTTCATAGGAGCCTCATAGAAGTTAGAAACAACCCAAATGTCCCTTAACTTAAAAGTTGATACAGATATTATGATACATTTACACAATGGAAACTACTCAGCTATTAAAAAAAAATGACTTCATGAAATTTGCAGGCAAATGTATTGAAACTGACAATATCATCCTGAGTGAAGTAACCCAGTCACAGAAGAACACACCTCGTATGTATTTACTGATAAGTAGAGATTAGCCAATAAAAAGTTTAAAATACCCACAATACAACTCACAATCCATATGAAACCCAAGAAAAAGGAAGACCAAAGTGTGACGCATGAGTCTTTTTCAGAATGGGGTAGAAAATGATCACCATACATAAAGGGAGGCATGGAGAGATATGGAAGGGAAAGAGGAGGCAGAGGGCAAAAGGTGGGCAGGTTCAGAGGCAGGAAACGACTGAGGAGAAATACAGATGGTCAAGAATTTGAAAGTACGTGTGTAACAGTAGAGGATGAAGAACTGAGGGTAGCCACTAGAAGTTACCAGATGACTGGGACTCAAGAGTTACCCAGGAGCCAACAGGGAAGACATTAGCAGAAAGACCCAACAAAAGGGAGACAGAACCTGTAGAGATCATATCCAGTTGATAGACACAGCCCCTGGTTGATGGATGGGGCCACATGCCCATCTCAAAAATATTAATCCAGAATTGCTCCTGTCCAAAGGAAATACAGGGTCAAAGAGTGGAGCAGAGAGCATGGTATGGCTACATCCTGAGATGCTGTACCAGAGCCTGACCAATACAGATGTGGATGCTCACAGCCAACTATTAGACTTAGGGAAGGGACCCCAATGAAGGAGTCAGGAGAAGGACTGAAGGAACTGAAGGGGATTACAAACCCATAGAAAGAAGAACAATATCAACTCACCACATCCTCTGAAGCTCCCAGTGACTCAACCATGACCAAAGACTACATATGGAGGTTCCATGGCTACTGCTGCCTATGTAGCAGAGGACTGTCTTATCTGGCATCACTGAGAGGGGAGCCCCTTGGTCCTGTGGAGGCTTGATGACTCATTGTAGAGGAATGCTAGGAATCTGAATCTGGAATCGGTGTGTGGACGGAGAAACACCCTTATAGAAGCAGGCAGAGAGGGAGGGAATAGAGGGTTTGTGGTGGGCAAACTGGGAAGAGGGATTACATTTGAAATGTAAATAAGTAAAATATCAATAAAAAATGAAAAAATCAAAACACAAAATTCAGTGACATTCTTAAGCATAAAGAGCAGACAGACTGAGAAATGAGGGAACCAAGAACTTTACCAAAATTCCCTCATAATTTCTTGGGATAACCCTAACAATGCAAGGGTAAGATATTCTCACAAAACTAAGGCATTGAAGGAAGAAGACAAGGAGGCCACCAGAAAATTGAACGATCTCCCATGATGATGTTTTGGTAAGATAAACATTGTAGAATCACCATCCTACCAAAAGCAATCAACAGATTCAATGGAATCCACATCAAAATTCCAAAAGAATTATTTACACAAATTGAAAAATAGTCAAATTTATATTTAACGCCTTCCCCCAACCCAGGATGCTTAAAAGAACCCCAAATAATAAAGGAACCGCTAGAGTGATCACTTTTCATGATTTCAAATTTTATTACAGGGATATTGTAATAAAAGTAGTACATTATTAATGATAATAAATAAGATGATTGATTAATGGAATAGAAAAGAACATCCAGATGGAATTACACACATCTAGGAAATGTTCAACATTCTTAATTATCAGGCAAATGCTTATCAAAACTACCCTGTGATTCAAACTTACAACAATCACATTGGCTAAGATTAAAAACTCAAGTTACAGCATGTGTGGCTGAGGATGTGGAGAAATAGGAACACTTATCCACTGCTGCTCTGATTACAAACTAGTACAAGCACTCTATAAATCAATCTGGAGATTCCTCAGAAAATTGGAAATATATGTACCTGAAGACCCAGCTATACTGTTAGGATATATACCTAAAAGTTTCCCATCATATCACAGGGACATGTGCTCCACTATGTTCATAGAAACCTTATCTGTTATAGCCAGAAGCTGAAAACAACCTGGATGTCCCACAATGGATGAATGGATACAGAAAATGTGGCTTGTTTTCACTGTGGAATACTACTCAGCTAATATGAATGAAGCCATCATGAGTTTTGCAGGAAATGGCTGGAACTAGAAAATATCATTCTGATTGAGGTAACTCAGACCAAAAGGACATACATGGTTTGTACTTATGAATAAGTGCACATTAGAACAAAAAGTACAGAAGACCCAGGATAAAATACACAGAGCTCAAAAAGGTTAATAACCTGAAGGGCCAATGGAATGATGCTTCAGTTCCACTTGGGTGAGAAAAGAAAGCTATCACTGGAGACAGAGGAAGGGAGGGATTTTGATGGGAGCAGGGAGAAGAAGGGGAAAAGGAAAACATGATCAGGCATTAGGGGGACCAAAATCAGGAAGGAAGCCCTGATGGCCAGCAGAATTAATAGAAATATGCAACCTCAGAAGGTGGGAGGTGGGAGGGGACCCTGCCCACTCCAATGTACCAGAGACATGAGAGATGAGATACTCTTAGGACTCAAATGGAGAACCTTAAATGTAATGTACCACTGCGGGGAGAGGGAACTTCTGGAATCCACCTTCCATAGAAAGACAGAGGATGGAGTGGAAAGATAGGGACACCATCCCACAGTCAAAAACTCTGACCCACCATTGTCCTTGTCTAAAAGATCTGCAGGGAAACATGAAGAAGAGACTGAGGAAAGGAGATCCAATGATGGACCCAACTTGGGATCCAGCTCAAGAGAGGCTCCAAGTACTGACACTAATACTGATGCTGTGGTGTTATTACAGAAAGGAGCCTAGTATGGCTGTTCTCTGAGAGGCTCAGCAAGCAGCTGACAGAGACAGATTCAGGTATTTACACCCAACGAATGGACTGAAGTCAGAGACCCTTATGTGGTTGAATTAGGGAAAGGCTAGGAGAAGGTGAGGAGGACAACCCCATAGGAAGACAACAGCAATCTCAACTAACCTGGACCTCTGAGATCTCTCAGACACTGAGCCACCAACCAGGTAGCATACACCAGCTTGTCAGAGGACCCCAAAGCATATATAGAAGAGTATTACCTGGTTTGGCCTCAGTGAGAGAAAATGAGCAGAACTCTCCAGATTCTTGAGGCCACATGGAGAGTGGAGGAGGGGTAGAGGGTTAGGTGTGGATATCCTGTTGGAGACAAGGTGGGAGGAATGTGATAAGGAACTGGGAGCTGGCAGATTGGGAGAGGGTAATGACTGAACTGTAAAAAACAAAAGTAATTTAAAAATGGAGTGCTGAGCATTCTCAAGAGATTAAACACAATTGGCTGAGAAATGGGAAAAAATGTTATACATCCTTTTTCTTCAGAAAAAGGAAAATCAAAATGACTGTGAGATTTCATTTTATATGAGCCAGAATGATCAAGATTAGTAACTATTTTGAATGATTTTATTACATTTTTTTATTTATTTTTCTGTAGATATATGAGTGCATACATGTATGTGATTGGTACATAAATAGTCATAATGTGCATAGAGCTCATGAGGTGCACCTTGAAGAAATCAGTCCTTTCCTTCTACCATGTTGGTTACAGGGATCAAAATGGCTTCCTTGGGCTTAGAGTTAAGTTCCTTTGCATGTGGAAGAATCTGCCAGTTCAGATAATCTGTTATACTTTCATAAAACTATTTGGAAAGTAATTTCTACATTAATATTTCTAAATATTTACATTTCCTGAGAATATATAAGAATAACATATGCTAGTTTTGGGTATTTTGGTGTTTTTTTTCACTATCCTCCACAAATCCTGAAGAATAAAAATGAAGAAGTTAAGTCTTGGGTTGTTTCAAAGATGTTGTCACATGGAGAGTCCAAGATTCAGTACAAATTAAAACACATGTTCAATTTATTCAAGCATGAATTTAGAATGTTACAGCAACAGAAGTTTTAGATATTGAATTTTACCAGAAATCTAGTCATTTTGCCTAATTCTAGAGTTGCAAATGTTAAACAAAGTAAACATTATTCAAGTGAAATGGTCTTGCTTAAAAGATTTCTTATGGCAACTTTCATGTCCTTGTTCCTTAAACTGTAGATAAAAGGGTTTATCAGTTGAGGAAGCACAGAGTACATTACTGAAGCCACTGCAGATTTTCTTGGTGAGGCACTTATTGCAGAGCTGATATATACCATAGAACCTGCCCCATAAAATAAGGAAACCACTGACAAGTGAGTCCCACAAGTAGAGAAGGCTTTATACTTTCCCTTCAATGATGCTATCTTCAAGACTGCAGACACAATATGATAATAAGAGTAAATGATTCCACAAAGAGGAATACCACCAAATACACAAGTTGTAACAAAGATCACAATGTTATCCAGGAGGATGTCAGAACAAGAAAGCTTGATGACCTGATCAAGTTCACAGAAAAAGTGAGGGATTTCTAGATCTCTGCAGAAGGATAGCCGCTGCACCATAAGAGTGTGCATCAGGGAATCCATAATACTAATGAACAGAGAAATTAGTGAGAGTAGAACACATAAGTTAGAACTCATAATGATATTATACCTTAATGGGTGACAAATAGCTGCATAGCGATCATAAGCCATCACTGTAAGGAGAAAAGTTTCAAAGTATGCAAAAGCAAGTACAAAAAAGAGCTGTGTGAGGCAGCCTGTGTAAGTGATGCTCTGATCATTTGCTTGGATGTTAGTCAGCATCTTGATGACAGTGGCTGTACTTAATCCAATGTCATTAAAGGACAAGTTGGAGAGAAAGAAGTACATTGGGGTATGGAGTTGGGACTCAAAGCTTATCCCTAGAATTATGAGCAGATTTCCAAGGATGGTGATTAAGTATATGAACAGGAAGAGGATGAAGATGAGAGACTGAAGTTCTGCATCATCTGTAAATCCAAGAAGAAGGAACTTTAACACAAATGTTTGGTTTTGGGGCTCCATGCTTCTTGTCAGTCTTTAGGAGAAAATGTAACAAAATAAAAATATAAGTAATCAATTCTGAATAAGAAAAATCAGCATCACATTGTACCAGTGTCAAAATAAAAATGATGTCAGTCATTATTTTCTTACTGAATGTCATTTGATGAAAATTAATAGCCAAAATTTTACCGGATGCCTTAATATTACTTAATATTTTTTCTTTTGTTAGTTAAATTTGCTTTTTGACAATTTTATATACCTGTATAATGCGTTCTTATTACTCTAACTCCATCATATCTTCCTGGTACTCTGCTACTCATCCTCTTTTCTCCTGACAACTATTCCATCCTCAACTTTTTATCCATGTTTTTATGACCTACTGAGCTTTACCATGACCACCTATGTGATCATGGTTTGTACCTCTCCATAAAAGTCACCACTAGTTGGAATACAGATAAAAGTTGATCTTAGCTATAAAATTTCAATGTGAACACCATTGACCCATCTCCAGTATTACTGAAAGTTTTCACAGTTTGTCTAAACACTGCCACTAGCTGTAAAGGAAGTTTTCATATTCTTTAACCCTTTGGAGGTGGGGCATTTCATGTGCATTATACAGCACATTTGTTAAGAGTGGAAGAAAGCTTCAGGTGTCAGTTTTTACTTCTATATTTTGGATCAAGTGTCTTTGTTGGGTTTTGTGATGGAATATAGTAGAATATCCTACCAAGATTTTATTTTTAACATTTCTTTGTTTAACTTCTTTCTCCTAATAGATGTACTAGAGTTATACATGCCTGCACTCAATTATTTAGCCTTTATGCAATTTGTTTTATTATTGCACATACATGCCAATTTTTTTTACATACTAATTCAATTAATGGCATATTTCCTTACTGTGATTCTTGCTTAATGTATTTTACAAGCTAAAATAAAATCTGAAAGTTTGAAAATGACATTTTAATCATTCTGACTTTTCAGCATTCTGCTCCAATTCCTCACAAGTCCTCACAAAGATAAGTTCAAGGGATTACAGAGAAGAAGGCTGTGATTGTTTGAGTCAAAGTCATGTTTCATGTCTTCTTGTTTTATATTTCATTCATTACATGAATAATCTTCAGTACTTTAGAATATTATCACATAAGGGTAAATGCAATTGTAAAGAGAGCTGGTTTAGGAGGATCTGGCCAAAAGTTTAAATTCTTATCTAGTATACAATATAATCATAAAATATGTAAAATACATCAGGCACATGAAGAGTAAGGGCACATAGATATATACAAAGGACATACACAATTACACAAAATTACAAAGTATTCAGGAAAGAGACTTGGTTGATCTCATTTTTAAACATATTCAATAATCCCAGACTGTTATAAAATGATTATGAGTAATCTACCCAATATATGGTATGTTGCGATGAAAGTCCCAGAAAGCTAACATACTAACTAAACCAAACATTTGCCTTCATTACCAAAGGTACTAAAATTAATAACAAATATTTAAGGTAGTCATAATATACAGGGATCATATTTCTTTTTTGGAAGAAAATGTCTCTGAATGCTCCAAAGACAGGTAATAGATATGTAGCAGAATGAACAAAATCTGAATACTTGTCAGAGTGACAATGACAAAATATATTAATAAAATGACAGACTGCTCACCTGAGAGCTGCCTCTAAATGGCTTTCACATATAATGTCCTCGTTGGTTTCCTGCAATTTATCTGTGGTAAAAGACCTGCCTCATGTCAAATCATTAAATACAACAGAGTATATTACTTGGAAATTTTCAAGGAAGTTCATCTTCAGCATGCCACCTAGCATGAAAGTACTCAGCCCTTGTATGCACTGGATAGAATCAGGGTCTCACTGAAGAAAGAACAGTATCTAGCTGAAGATGAAATTATTGTTTTCTGACCTTGCAATGCTTCTTAGGGAATATTTAATGGGCTGGTACCTATACTCTCCAGGTCTCTGAATGTTTAATATTTAAAGCTTTTTATTAGACAATAAGTACTAAATTGAGTAGCATCCCAGGAGTGTAAGTCCTTAAAGACCAACTATGTAGATGGGGGAAATTCAGAATGTCTGGTGTCTTGACCCATAAAGACATATTTGCATTTCATTATATTTTTTAATACCTTCATTTTATATACCTGGCAATTATAACACACTGAAATTCATACACCTTATTATACCTTCATGCATATATTTACTTAAGACATCTATTTGAATTTCATATTTGGATATATATTCCATATTCATTGGTATCTACAATGTAAGCATAAATATGCTCAAGATAATATAACATTAGTAACTCATGGAGACATTTAGTAAATATATGTTAATCATTCCAAACTTTTAAAAGTAATTGTATTATATAAATGTGTATTTTGTTTATTTAACTTTTTACTAATGTATATTAATTACATGAATTCATGAGATTAATTGTAAAATTTGAATAGTTACATACATTAATTTACAACCTGACCTAATTTCCTTGTATATTTTTAAACTTCTTTGCTTCACCCTTTTATCCTCTCAATAGTTTATTTTAATTTTATATAATCTAGTTTTTAGTATCTGGCTAAAAGAGAAAACATTACATTTTATATTTTTTTCTGACTTATTCCTTCAATGTTGTTTTAATTCTTTCTTTTGATAAAATATTCCCTTCTGTATCTCTCAAATATTCCTGGGATTGCAAACTATAGTAATTCAAGGAAAAAAAAGAATCCTTTTTACGCCATGTGATTCTATGATTGGTGCTATGTTGTGGTTGGAATGTGAAATGTCTCCCATAGACTGAATTGTTTTGGAATTAGTTTTCCATCTGTTGGCAATGTTTAGAGAGATTGTCGAACCATTAGGTGGTGATGGAAGTAGATCAGTTGGGTTGATACTGAAATTTTGTAGACATGATCCATTTCTTAATCACTATCTCTTCCCTGTATGAAGATTTGATATGACTTTCAACTTGTTGCTTCCTAAGGCAAGATTTTTCACTGTGATGGAATGTGAACTTCAACCATTAATCAAAACTAAAATATTTCTGCATTAAATTTCATTTTTCTGATACTTTTTTACTGTAGTGATTGCAAAATAAATAATACAATCTCCTTATGATACATGATAAACTTTTGTAACTCCTTATCACAAAGGAGCTCTTTGAAAAATAATGTATAAAAACTATTAAGACAAGAAATATGAACACAAAAAGTAGTATCATTTAGAAAACTTCAAAATGAGAGTGGACTAAACATAAGTGCCAGTACTGCCTTAGCAGGTCTAAGTCACTTGATAAATCCTGAAGTAATAAAAGCAGGCTGGTTGGAGTATGCCAAGAAAAACTTAAGCTATGACAAGTTTATTGAGGGAATCAATCTTTTTATATCCTTCTTAGAAATAGAATAGAGTGGCAATTACCAGGATCAATACATTTTTAGTTGCCAGGATACAATGATATTTTTGAACTATTCTGTGTAATCAAGATTAGTGTCTAATATCTATTGTTCTCTCAAACTTCCATGCTTCCTTGACTTCCAAGTGAACATACAGGGAAACACAAAGTAGCTTGAATAATTCCTTGCTGGAGTTGTGTATCAGGCAATCAGGAACTGGAAAAGTTCCATGGGCCATGCCTCTCAAAGCAGCTAGGCCAGGTCAACTTCATGGTTTCATGCATGTAAATACAATAAATGAATTGGCATTATACAACAGAGGGCACTAGAAAATAATAATGGATTTAATTTCTATTTTACAAGGTAATAAAATTAAATTTTAGTACATTTCATCCTCAACTGCAAATTAATTAAAAATAATAAATTTTTACTTAAGCAAATAGTACCTCAAGTAATATGACATATCAAAAAACATAAAAATATTGATAAATTATACTATTACAAAATTAACCATGTTATGGAAAAGCTAAATTCTCTAATGTGTGTGCCGAATTATGTATGAATAAAAATATCAATTTTAATACATATAAACAAACTAAGAAAGCTTTTTCAATTTTTATAAATTCAAATATATAAAGATATAATGAAATTTATTAATATAAAATTACAATATATATCAAATTATAATTTAACATACATTTATTATAATATAATTTATACATCAAATTATGCTTTTATAATACAATTTAGTATATAACATAAATATAAATTTCATAAAATGTACAGTGTTGGTAATAATTTTCTTTTGACAGGATTAAAGATCAGGAACAACCCTCAAGAATACTTAGGAGCAATACTTTTGTTGTAGGGTCTAAAGATTGTTTGAATTTCTTCAGTTTCCATTGTTATGTTTCCATTTTCATTTCTGATTTTATTAATACGGATACTGTCTCTGTGCCCTCTGCTAGTCTGGATAATCGTTTTTCTATCTTGTTAATTTTCTCAAAGTACCAACTCCTGGTTTTCTAGATTCTTTGTGTAATTCTTATTGATTCTACATCATTGATTTCAGTCCTGAGTTTGATTATTTCCTGCCATCTACTCCTATTGGGTGTATTTGCTTCTTTTTGTTCTAGATGTTTCAGTTGTACTGTCATTCTGGTAGTGCATGCTGTCTCCAGTTTCTTTTCTGGAGGGACTTAGAGCTATGAGTTTTAGCACTACTTTCATTGTGTGCATATATTTTGGTATGATGTGCCTTCATTTTCATTACATTCTAAAAAGTCTTTAATTTCTTTTTTTATTTCTTCCTTGACCAAGTTATCACTGAGTAGAGCATTGTTCAGCTTCCACGTGCTTGTGGACTTTTTATTGTTTTTGTTGTTATTGAAGACCAGCCTTAGTCCATGATGATCTGATAGGATGCATGATACCATTTCAATCTTCTTGTATCTATTGAAGCCTGTTTTGTGACCAATTATATGGTTACTTTTGGAGAAGATACCACGAGGTGCTGAGAAGAAGGTATATTCTTTTTTTTTTAGGGTGAAATGATCTATAGATATCTGTTAAATCTGTTTGTATCATAACTTCTCTCAATTTCACTGTGTCTTTGTGTAGCTTCTGTTTCCATGATCTGTCCATTGCTGAGAGTGAGGTGTTGAAGTATACCACTACTATTGTATGAGGTGCAATGTGTGCTTTGAACTTTTGTAAAGTTTCTTTTATGAGTGTGGATGTTCTTGCATTTGGATCATAGATGATCTGAATTGAAAGTTTGTTTTTGTAGATGTTTCCTTTGGCAAATATTCAACCAAATTGGAAAATCGGGGTAAAATGGACAATTTTTTCTGGACAGATAAAAGGTACCCAAGTTAAATCAGGATCAGATAATCAATCTGAACAGTCCCATAACATCTAAAGAAATAGAAGCAATCATTAAAAGTCTCCCAACCAAAAAAAAAAAAAAAAAAAATGCCCAGGACCAGATGGGTTTGGTGTAGAATTCTATCAGACCTTCAAAGAGGACCTAATACTAATACTCTTCAAATTATTCCACAAAATAGAAACAGAAGGAACACTACTCAATTTGTTCTATAAACCCACAATTATGCTCATACATAAACCACACAAAGACCCAACAAAGATAACTCCAGATCAATTTTCCTTATGATCATCGATGAAAAAATACCCAATAAACTTCTTGTAAATGGAATCCAAGAACATGTCAAATGGTCATTCACCATGATAAAGTAGGCTTCATCTCAGGCATGCAGGGATGTCTTAATATACAGAAATATATCAACATAATAGACTGCATAAACAAACTCAAAATAAACCCCGCATGATCATTTCATTAGATGTTGAAAAAGGATTTGACAGAATTTAACATCCCTTCATGTTAAAAGACTTGGAATGATCAGGAATTCAAGGTCCATCTCTAAACGTAGTAAAAGCATTATAAAGCAAACCAGTGGTCAACATCAAACTAAATGGTGAGAAATTTGAAGCAATCTCTATTAAGATCAGGGACTAGACATGGCTGCCCACTCTCTTCCTATCTATTAAATATAGTTCTTGAAGTCTTAGCCAGAGCAATTAGAAAACAAAAGGAGGTAAAAGTGATACAAATTAGAAAGGAAGAAGTAAAAATATCATTATTTGCAGATGATATGATAGTATACTTAAGTGACCCCAAAACTTCCACCAAAGAACTTCTAAATCTGATAAAAAAACTTCAGCAAAGTAGTTGAATACAAAATAAACTAAAACATATCAGTAGTCTTTCTCTACTCAAAGGACAAACAGGCTGAGAAAGAAATGAGAGAAATGACACCCTTTAAAATATTCACAAATAATATAAAATCTCTTGTTCTGACTCTAACCAAGCAAGTGAAAGATCTGTATGACAAAAACTTCAAGTCTCTAAGAAAGAAATCCAAGAAGATCTCAGAAGATGGGGCTATCTCTTAGGCTCATGTATTGCCAGGATAAATATAGTAAATACACCCATCTTGCAAAAAACAAACTATAGATTCAACACATTCTTCATTAAAATTTCAACTCAATTCTTCATAAAGTTAGAAAGAGAAATTCTCAAATTCATGTGGAATAACAAGTAACCCAGGATAGCAAAAAAAAGATTCTCGTCCATAAAAGAATCTCTGTGGTAATCGCTATCCCTGTCTTCAAGCTGTACTACAGAGGAACAATGATAAAACTGCATGAAATTGGTACAGAGTCAGGCAGGTATGTCAATGAAATAGAATTGAAGACCCAGAAATGAACCCATACACCTATGGCCAATTGATCTTTGACAAAAGAGTTAAAGCCATCTAGTGGAAAAAATACAGCATTTTCAACAAATGGTGCTGGTTCAACTGGAGGTCCATATGAAGAAGAATGCAAATCTTCTCTATTCTTATCTCCTTGGACAAAGCTCGTGTCCAAGTGGATCAAGGACCTCCACATAAAACTAGATACACTGAAAATAATATAGTAGAAAGTGGGAAAAACTTAAAACACATGGACACAGGAGAAAATTTCTTGAACTGAACACCAATGCCTTATGTTCTGAGGTCAAGGATCAAGAAATGCGGCCTCATAAATTTGCAAAAATTCTGTAAGGCAAATGGCATAGTCAATTGGACAAAATGGCAACCAAAATATTGGGAAAATATCTTTACTAATTCTACATCTGATAGAGGGCTAATATCCAATATATACAATGAACTCAAAAACTTAGACACCAGAGAACCAAATAACCCTATGACAAATGGAGTACAGAGCTAAATGAAGAATTCTCAACTGAGGAATTCCAAATGGCAAAGAAACACCTAAAGAAGTGTTCAACATCCTTAATTATCAAGGAAATTCAAATCAAACAACCATGAGATTCTACCTCACACCAGTCAGAATGACCAAGATCAAAATCTCCAGCAACAGCAGAAGCTGGCAAGGATGAGGAGAAAGAGGAAAACTCCTCCATTTTTGGTGGGATTACAAGCTAGTACAACCCCTCTGGAAATCAGTCTGGCAGTTCCTCAGAAAACTTGACAAAGTTTTATCTGTGGATACAGTTATACTACACCTGGACATATATCAAAAGATTTTCTTACATATAACAAGGACACATGCTCCACTATGTTCATAGCAGCCTTATTTATAATAGCCAGAAGCTGGGAAGAAACCCAGAGGTCCTTCAACAGAGGAATGGAAACAGAAAATGTGGTACATTTACAGAATGGGGGTACTATTTAGCTACTAAAAGTAATGAACTCATGAAATTCTTAGGCAAATGGATGAAACTAGAAAACATCATCCTGAATAAGTTAACTCAATCATAGAAGAACACACGTGATATGCACTCACTGTTAAATGAATATTAGCAGAAATGCTCAGAATACCCAAGATACAATTCATAGACCACATGAAGCTCAAGAAGAAAGAAGATCAATGTGTGGGTGCTTTGGTCCCTCTTAGAAAGGGGAAAAATATACTCATGGGATAAAAATACATAGACAACATGTGGAGCATAGAATGAAGGAAAGTCCATCCAAAGATGGTCCCATCTAGGGATGCATCTCATATACAGTCACCAAACCCATATATTATTGTGGATGCCAAGAAATATATGCTAACAGTAGCCTGATATAGCTATCTCCCAAGAAATTCTGCCAGAGCCTGACAAATACAGTGGGAATGATCACAGCCAACCATTGGACCCCAATGAGTTAGAAAGAGTTTGAGAAAGAAGTGAAAGAGCTGAAGGGGTTTGCAACCTCTTAGGAAGAACAATAATAACAACCAAGCAGACCCCTTGAGCTCCTAGGGACTAAGCCAGCAAACAAGGAGTACACATGGAAGGACCCATGGCTCCAGCTGCATATGTAGCAGAAGATGCCCTTGTCAGGCATCAAAGGAAGGAGAGCCCTTGGTCTTTTGAAGGCTCAGTGCCTCATTGTAGGGAAATTCAAAGGCAGGAGGAAGGAGTGAGTGGGTGAGGGAACCCCCTCATAGAAGCAGGAGAAGGCTTATGGGATACAGGGTTTCAGGGGTGTGGAAAACAGGGAAAAGGAATAATATTTAAAATGTAAATAAAGAAAATATCTAATAAAAAAAGAATCCTTAAGGGCTGTTTCTACTGCCTTTCATACTATTCTATCTTTTACTTACAAAGACCTCTTTTAGACTGCATGTTACATACCAACTGCCTCAATAACAATTGTGAAACATTCTCCCCATCAGTCAGTTTTTATGTGGGTTTGAAAGCTCTCAATAATATGAGCTGAAAGTTTGAAAATACTCCTGCAGGGAGAGTCTTACTTATGTAGGTCTCCAGAAGGAATCTCACAATAACTTAGAATTTATATTATATGGGGACAAGAAGGAGAAGAGGGGAACATGATCAGGTATTTGGTGGGGGGAGCAGGACTGAAGCCTTGAGAACCCGCAGAAAGAATGAAAGTAGGCAATCAATGGACAGAAGCTGGTGATCCCTGTTGTTGAATTAAGGAAAAGCTGGAAGACACCGAAGAGGAGGGTGACCCTATAGGAAGATTAGCACTCTCAACTAACAAGAACCTCTGAGATTTCTCAGACACTGAGCCACTAACCCGGCAGCATATACCAGTGGGTGTAAATCCCCCAACATATACAGCAGAGGACTTCCATGTCTGGACTCAGTCAGAGAAGATGCAACAAACTTTCAAGAAACTTGAGGTCCCAGGGAATGGGGAGGTCTGGTGGGGTGGGGGTAAGGAGTGGAGATAACCTCTTGGAGACAGGGGAGGACATATGGAATTTGGTGCAGACAGAGGGTGGACCAGGAGGAGGGTAAAGTCTAGAGTGTAAAAAAGAATAAACTAATAAACTAGTAAACAAACAAATAAATAAAAAAAATAATAGCCAGAAAATGGAAACAGACTTGATGTCTGTCAACAGATTACTAGATGAAGAAAATGTGGTATATTTAACATTGAAATATTGCTCAGCCATTAAAATTAAAGCACGAAGTTCTCAGGTAAATGTAAGGAACTAGAGAAATAATAATCTTGTGTGAGATAATACAGAAAGAGAAATATGATAATGTCATTGATTATATGTTGATATTAGGTACTAAGCCAATGTTATCCAAGCTTGCGTTTGTAGAATCACAGAAGTTAGGTATAGAGTATGGACTAGGGACAAGGATATATCTCCCTTGCCAGGAGAAAATGGATAATTATGTAAGGATAAGAAGGTTCACTAGAACAGGAGGAAAATGGAGTATGATGAAAGGGACATAGGGAGAGTCAGCTAAAATTGGGGGCCATTTGAAGGTTTATAATAATATATAATACTTTTGAATAAAATATAATACTTTTGAAGTTTCCTAAAATATATACTGATATTAAGGTACCCCAAATAACATTTCCAAATAACAGATGATATAGAACCTGAATTAAAGATAATTTGTTACCAAATGAAGCCTCCAGTATTGGAAATAAGTTATATGTAATTGAATTGTTGGCCAAAAGCGTCCCATGGCAATTCCCAACCATCCAGGCTTTTCCCCAGGCTATAGCTTCCAATGTACAAACTTATGTCATGGCTCCATTGCTATAGACAATAGCTACATGACTCATTGAATACAGATAGTACAGATAGTACCTACCTTGAGTCTATACTACTACATCTTAGTTGGCTTTATACTGTAAACTACTGTGCATGCTACCAAATGAGAACAAAGCACCATCTTGCAACAAAACCTTCAGTCTTAAATGGTGTCTTTCCTGCAAGATATGCTAGTACAGCGCTGGTGCAAACTCTGTGAGACCAAAAATTTTATTAGAGGTAAGGCCAACTCCATGAAGTGCAACCTATACCTAAGACCCCTTGGATTATCAAAAATGGGGAAAACCATGTACTACCAGTTTTCTTAAGGAATTTATCAATAAAATGATTCATAATGACAATTAATAAAATTATTCTTAATGATTCTTAATTCTGTTAAACACCAAGATCAGTGGTTTTCTTGGCCATTATTAAGGAAACTATACACAGCAAGTGGGAATAAATGCAAATAACCACAACAGACAACATAAAGACAGTAATAGCCCTCAGAGCATGAATTCCTAAATGGGATGTCTCAATCAAATCTCTCGCTTCAGGGTTCAGGGATGCCTCCAGAAGAGAAGGCCAAGAGAGTGCCTTAAGTAAGTATCCTTATCTGTTTTTCACTATTAATTTGCCTATTTAAATTAGTGTCAGGGGCAGCCTTGCTTATACACTGAAGGCCTAAAAACAGCCATAGGCCTAAAAAACAGCAATAGGCCTGACATACATGCCTGCTAACAAAAAGTCTTGGGTCTCTGTGGGAAAACACTGAAACAGATTGCTAGAATCTACTGTAAACAATCAGCTTTGGTGGGAAATTGCTAGCCTGAATAGTCATAGTCTTTGTAGATAGGAGGTAGCCTTGGTGGATAGTACCAACTTAGATAAGGACAAGTGAATCATAGGCAGAGTCATACTGATCTGTCTCCTGAACCTTCACTCAGCTGACACTCTGTTCTGGAAGATATCTGTATTCCACCTGAATGCCTAAGCTCCTGCATCATCCCCTTCCCCACATCCTGTCTTGTTGTGTATATAACCCCTGTCTAAAAACGTAAAATCGGTTATTTGATCAGACTATAGACAGATTGCCATTTTTTTTGCGTTCACCTCTTTTCCCCCATCTTCTCTTTCAGGTGACCTCCCCAGACTCCTGTTTAATGTCCTGCTGGCCAGGACATTTTGTCACCCAACATGGGTCTTGAAAATGAGACGTCCCACCCCCCAGCATTCAGGGGATTGAAGAAATCACAGAAGAGAGGATGCCGGCTCTTCAAAAAGGGAGGTAGGTCTACCAGTTTTTCAGGAGTTTTTCAGGGTGGCTTCTGGAGTACATGAAGGCACTTTCAATATCAGAGCATTTTTTAGACTGACTCCCAGGAAACTTGGCTCTCACATTTCCCAAGAGCACCCAAGAGGATGATTCCCAAGGTCCGCCTGAGAGCAGCCTCAACTCACAGTCCACCCAACCGTGAGATGATCCTGGGGAGGATCAGAGTGGCAAGGCCCTCAGATAGAGGGTATTGGGACAGGTATTTTATCAGTCACTATTTGTGACAAACACAAGGAGTGAGTCAGCTCAGGACACAAGGAATTAGGGTTAAAGACAAGGCATGGGACAATCATTTTCTAAGCAGTCACTCTTTGTGACATGACTCCAAGAGCCTATCTTCAGAACACGAGGAACTAGGGTTAAGAAAAAACAATCTCAAAAATTTCTTTGCTTTCATTAGTGTTGTTTTTCCCAAGAGGAGACTATTGATAAAAAATGTTATACCTCCTATAGAGGAGATAAAAAGTTAAACCTTGAAAATGAGAGAGAAAAAAGCAAAAAGAGTTGCCTGCTCTCTGGCATGTTAACAAGAAAAACAAAAAGCTTATTACAGAGCCCTCCTTAGAGCAGGAAAAAAATCCTACTAGAGAAATTCCCAACTCTGTTTTTTCTGTTTGTTGTGTGTCATTGGTGCACCAATATTGTCCATGTGTGTCAATTGTCTGTCTTTGTCTCATTGTTCAAATGATTGTTGTTCTATGTTTCATAATCAAAAGAAAAACTGGTTAATACTGCTTGCTGATTTAAAGCTTGCTTAGAATCTAGTCTCAATTTACACAACAAAAGCTGATAATTTATGCTACTCTGTGGCTGGGAGAGGGGCAATGACAGAAAGAACCTTGGGAAGAGTCAACTGTTTTCATAAGCAGCTCTTATGGAAAGAGCTCTTGGAAACTCTTGGAAGGAGGCCAACAGTTTTTGGCTTCTATAATAAGGGAGTTGATAGTGGTTCTTGCCTGTTAGGTAAGTAAAAGGAGCTTTTCTCTTATAATTACAGCTAAAAAGGTAAAAAAGAAATTGTTTAGGTGTACATTTATTTTTATTCTTAATTGATATTTAAAAACATAAGTATGTTCTATATGTCTAGGTTATACATTATTGGGTATGATTACAAATTTATAATTTTGATAACAAAAAATTATATTAAAACTGATAGTTCAGAGTTAAAGACAACCAAAGATCAGATGTATAAAACAGGTCTAAATAGGAGTTTTATCTGGGGTCAAACATAAACACCTTCCTTTTGTTACACAATTGGCTTACTAATTGATCCCTCTAAAAGAGTTTTAACAAAAGCCTTTGCTCTCATAAGAGCTTTAAAATTTTAGAGGGTATTTGTTGTTCTAAAAAGCATCTAAAGACCATATCTTTTCAATGTTTGAGATATCAGCTATATTCCTAAATAAATTATGACACAGAAAATTCAAATTAAAGAAAATAGTTTACTTATTTCAAAATATTTTCAAAAGTTTCTAAGAGATGCTAATTGGCTAAGATCTTATTTTAAGCTCTCCACAAAAAATTTAAGCCTCTGCTTAGTATTCTCAAGAGAAATACAAATCCTAATTTCCATCAAAAATTAATTGACAAAAAAGTAATTTTACAAAAAATAAAATAAACTATTATTAATAGATGTATAGATTAATTAGTTGTTGGCTGTTTTATAACAGTCCTTTGATAAAAGAAATTATTAATATGGATTTATATTTCTTCATTTACAAAAGAAGTTTTAACATTGTGTTTTAAAGCTGTTGCTGTGTTAATACAAAATTATAGGTCAAGATCACAAAGATATCTTAAAAAAGAACTTAATAAAATATTTCTTATTCTAAATAATAATATAATTGGTTATTAAAGAATACTGATATTTGGCTTAATACATGATCAATTTACTACAGTTTTCCCCCTATATATGCCTTTATATTCCTTATGAGTTTACATATGTAGCCCATAAAAGGTGTGTTTACTGTATTAATAGACAACTCATTTAATGAGAAGACAATATACATAATTAGATTACATATTTACTCTCTTGAGTTTCCTCTACTTCAACAAAGATAACTGAACTACGTGCTATAGCCACTATTTAAAATTCAAAAAATTAAGCTTTCAGTTGGTATAATCATAGCCAGTATATGGCTTATGGTTTATAATTGCTTGAAATTGTTTCTTTTTTAGATATTACTAATTTTCAAATTTTACAAATACAGCTCAATTTAAGAAACATGTATTTTTCCTTAATTTTATAAGACATTCATACTAGATTGCCTAGACCCCAAGAAAATGCCATAACAAATGTATATATCAGATAGATTACAGACATTACAAAAACAATTGGCCATACAATTTTATTATTTCAGTGGGGTTACTATATAATAAAAGTTTGTCTATCTTGATTGCTGTGCCACTGTAGCTGATCTGCCTTTTGTGATCCCTGAGGCCAGAAACTGAAGGTTTTCTGCACTTATCACCCCATTCTAAAAATGGCCAAAGATTAAGCAAACAGCTTTTATGTTGTCTCAACAAAAAACTGCTGGACTCTGACTTATGCCTGCAAGTCTGAGACCACTTAAGTAAGTTATTAAAGAGTTTATTATTAAGTATAAAAAAGTTTCCTTTGAGAGCTATCGAAAGAAAAAATACAAAGCAAACTTCTATTTTATTTGAGAAAAAGAAAAAAGGCTCTATTTTATATGCTATCCTAAGTGAGAAAAGATAGAGTTCTGTTTTATCTCTCCATTATATTTGCCCACCTATCCTTCTGTCCTCGGTATTCATATATTTTTTTTAGAATGAATGATCAAATGTAATAGAGTTTGTTACAAGTTCACACCAAGAACTAGATCATAAACTGAAGTAGAAGTTTATAATAGAGCACATTTATATACAAATTTATTAAAGGTAGTTTTCTGGCTAAACACCCATTTCTTGTCTGGCTCCACAGGTTCATTGAATGTTTAAAACTATAACTGAGTTATCAGTGAAAATTTGTGTAAATAAGTCCAGACAATATTTTATTTTTCTATCCTAACACCTATGATAAATTGTTGGTTCCCTTTTAATGATGTTTGACAAATTGTTTTATAAGCTCCTAGAGTGTACTTTAAAGTAAAAAAACTTCTAGTTATTATCTAAGAACAATTAACTGATGTTATTTGAGAGACTGACAAAATTCTTATTACAGTTTTGACTATCAGAAAAAGGCCTAATTACAGTTTCATTATAAAAGAGCTTAATAATCATAAATATAATTTTAAAATTTTTTATAAGGTCATTATTAAGATCTAAAAAGTCATCTATTATATGACATCACCACAAGATAAGTACATTTTTATAGATCTATGTTTAACAATAATAACTTGAGACAACAATTTGATTTTTTAAGGAGTACATAAGTCAAATTATAAAAATTTGTTTTTAGTGTCCTCAATTTTTTCATTAAGAGTTTTAATACTTGAAAACTTATATTTAATCAATTATGGTAAGTAGATGTTACTTATTTTATATCATAAAAATTAATTATAGGAAATTAACAGGAAAAACAATCAAAAGTACAATCAGTTATTGCCTATATTATCTTTTTATATTTGATGTTCCATATCATATTAAAATAAACAAAACTTACTGTTACAGTTAGACATTTGAGATGTTTTGTTGACAATTTGGTATTACCCATGTTACTAAAATTCCTTATAGTCCTCAAGGACAAAGTATTGTGGAGCAAATATTGTGGAACTTTAAAATAGTGTCTTCATGACTCTCTGAGTGTGGGAGAAGCGGCTGCTGGTGCTTCTGCCCTGGTTTTACTAAGAACTCTAAAAAATTGGCTTTGTAGAAGGACCCTCTTACCTTTAAATGGAATTGTCCAGGCCCATTTCTCATATGGGGCCAAGGATTGATATGTCCATTTGATGCCAAAGAAGGAACAGCTAAATGGCTGCCAAAAAGATTAATGAAACAAATAGATAACCCCACAAAGACAGGCCCAATTATAATTAAGACGAATAACAATTGACATTCAGGGAAGAGAAATCTCCCTGAGAATTCCCATGATTTTTAATCTTTCCATGGTTGTCAACCTTACTTCCTACCATTTTGGGACCATTAATTGGATTACTTCTGCCTATTTCTTTTTGGTCCCTGGGCCTCAAATAGGCTTACTAACTTTGTGAAACAACAGATAGATGATTTGATAGCAAAACTTATTCAGATACATTATCATAAGTTAGCTATGGAGGACCACACGACTCAAGACAAGGTTGTTACTTTATACAGGGTTTTCCCAAAATCCATCTCAACTCAACCTAAAGAGGGGACTCCTGCCCCTAGACCAAGCAGAGAGGGGCCACCCAGAACCTCCACTGACTGGCCATCTAAATTCTTGCTTAGGCTGTGAGGTTAAGCACTGCAAAGGAATAAAAATAAAAATTAAAAATATCTTTCTGGGTTCCCTGAGGGACAAGCCTGACTGCATAGGGGTTGATATCAAAAGTATCCCCTCTCCAGGAAAAAGACATCAGGACAGGTATGGCTCTCATGCCTCACTGAACAACAGCAGGAGGACCGGAGATATTACAAAGTCCACTTTAATTACTGGATGTCAGGCCTCTATCCCCACCTTTGCAATACTGGAATCACCATGGTCCTTCTATACTTGGAGAGAGGAGGAGATAACAGGGGCAGCCCTGCTTACACACTGAAGGCCTGAAAACAGCTATAGGCCTAAAAAACAGCAATAGGCCTGACATACATGCCTGCTAACACAAAGTCTTGGGTCTCTGTGGAAAAACAGATTGCTAGAAGCTATTGTAAACAAGCAGCTTTGGTGGAAAATTGCCAGCCTGAATAGTCATAGACCTTGTAGATAGATGAAGCACACAAAACCATGTAAATTTTCTCTGGTTTAGTTTTATAAAGCCTTGTGATGTTTAAACATAAGCACTTCTAGGTTAGCAGCAGTGCTGACTAAAGCCATATAAAATATAAACATGGTGAATGGGACAGTTGGTTTGGTTCTGAGAGTGACTGTAGTAAGCTAACACATACGTTGTAAAGCTGGACTTCTGGAATATTGACATGGTCCAATTTTTACTAAATATGATGGTGTCAAGGGTAGGTTGAAAGACGCTAAAGAGGAGCAGTTGCATAGCTGAATCATCTTTTTATCCTACAAGAAAAAAATGATATAGAATGTATGATTTCTGTCTTCCATTTGATTGATAATTCTGATTGAATTATTAAATGGAACAAAAGTTAAGACCGCTACTGGAAACTGAAGTAGTACATGGGAAAATATAAGCAATATACTTAATTAACCCCTTGTTTACATTTACTGGAAGCTGAAGACTAGTGAAACACATTTTAGTAGCCCTCCAGAATATATATATATGTATATGTATATGTATATGCATATGTATATGTATATGTATATGATGTATATGTATATGTATATATACATATATATAATAAGTATATATTATATTATATTATATTATATTATGATATCTAATATATTATAATATATAATATAATAATATATAAATATATATTTAATATAAAGTTTTCTTATGAATATTGAGAACTCAAGTATCTCTCAAAATATTTTCATGCTATCATTTCTCTCCATTATTTAAAAATATTTTACAATAAATACTGTATTTTTGAAAAAATAATATTTATGTATAGTATATTGTGTTCATATTTCTCAATTCACTTCTGTTATCCACCTTTCATTCTTTCTGATCATTTTTTTCCCAATTAGTTTGCTTCTACTTTCTTTTGTTTGAAAGGTGAAGTAACATGAGCCCATAATCGTAGACAAAGAATGCCTGGCAACTGAGTAGTACTAAGGGAAAGAGATCATACTATTTTCTAGGAAAGAACCTCCAAAATTGGTTATCCAATAGCAAGTGGTCATTACAGCAATGTGAATCTAAGTAAAAGTATACAAACTGAGCAGATTATATTTAAGTGTTTAGGAATAGCTATCTATAATCTCTACATCTGTCTCTCTCTCTCTCTCTCTCTCTCTCTCTCTCTCTCTCTCTCTTGTCTATCATCTATCTAACACCTGTGAGGTGTGTTCTGTGTTAGTGTGCTTGCACACGTTTGTGTATATGTGTAAATATATTATATATGTATATATAGTTATATAAATATATATGTATTACATATGTAATACATGAATTTGCCTGATAGCAAGGAAAGAACACACATGGTATTAGATCATGGATTGGAAGGAAAAGGAGAAAATGATGTGATCATATTTAAATTAAAAAACACAAAATTGAAATGTATTGTTTAAATTTGCCAGAATCCTTAGGATAACTTGCTGGAGAATGTTGCCTTTTTCCACTCTATAATATCAAGGGATTACATTCAGTTTGTCAGGCTGAGTATTATTAATTCATTGAGACTTCATTCCAAGTCTTATATTTTTCCTTTGGTTAGTTTCAGTACAGGTTTAAGCTGGTGGTCATAGCTGCAAGTATGAAGACACTGAAGCTGTGACAATGTACATTAGACTCTAGGAAACATCCTCTGATTTTTACATAATATCATCTATTCTTCACATATTCTGCCAAAAACTGAGTGTTGAAATCAATCTATAAGAAATGCTTTATCAGTTGCAAATCTTCCTTATATAATTAAACAAAATTGAGAAAAAAATGATGAAATCTACTTTCTCAAACACTGGTTTCCAAACTAGTGCTTCCTTTATATGTGAGAAAATCTTGGGAAAGTGAAGATGTGTTATATCATGCATGGCACACTTTGCCTATATGAATCCATAGGAAGTTGAAGTTTCTTAGAGGATGTGAAATAAATGGAGCTTGGGACTGAAGGGAACAGAGGTTGAATTGTTTGTAGGATTGACTATCATAACTCATCTTTACCCATTAACCTAATAACCACAAACTTAGGATTTCAAGTTTCTGACCATTTCTTAATAAATGTACAGGCTATTAATAAAAGAGCTGGAGGTAATACGGTATGCTGTTATTCAGAATACAATCTGATTGTGGTCTAGTCTCTAGCAATGCTTTATGAAGGAATATACATCACCAACCATATGCAATTAAGTGTTGGCTAATTTGTTTATCATTAACAAACATGTTTACTAATGGTGTGAAAATGAAGTTGCAATATTTATAACTAACTATAATGCTGTGTATCTTACATTTTTATAAAATTTGTATACTTAAATAAATCAAATGCAATGAAAAACTGTGGTTATATAGAAATTTGTGAAAAATTATTAGATAAAAGAACCTTGAACAATGTTGACCCATGACACACTCATAATGCCTGTTTTTTTTTTTTTACTGTTTATGCCATTAATTCTCAATAAGGCCTTTATTCTAACTAAGAGAGAAGAAATATGCTAGAGAAATGGAGAACAATGAAAAAAAAGAATTTATCTTGGATTGATAAATTCAAACATCAAAAAATATTTTTAGTTGCAACTTTATTTCTTTATTTTTGCTCTGAAATGGTCTTTTTTTTTTAAAAAAAAACATGGCTATTATATTTATTTATAATACAGATGTCATCCCCTTTCCATATTTCTCCTCCCTAGAAACCCTATCCCACCTCCCTCCCCCTTTATGCTTTTATACCATTTTAATTACATGCATGTATTATGGTCAGCTCTAGGTTTAGGGTCTAGCAATACAATAGATGCAAACAGTCAAGGAAAAAGTAAGACAATAAACACAAATAGTCAAAGAAAAGGCTAGGCATTAAACCCAATTACGTGAACATTCCAGTGATCACTGTTTCAAAGGGCTTATCAGGATGACCAAAGTATCTGAGCCTACTTCCATGTCCTAGCACAAGTTCATTTTGATGTCTGAAGCCTACTTGTTCTAACCTAATATTTAGATTCCTGTTTGAAATTACTCCTTTGTTCTAGCCTAAGATTTAGGTTCCTGCCTGAAATTACTTCTTTGTTCTAATCTAATGTCAGATTCCTGCCTGAAACTTACTTCTTTGTCCTTGGTCAATGTCATATTCCAGACAAGGAGCCCATTTCCTTGTCCTTGGCCCATGTCAGATTTTTGCCAAGTAGCCCCAAAGGCTCTCTGTCTCTCCCCCATTTTATTTTATTAACAAGACTGAGCCTGTCTTAAGTCATTCTGATAAGAATGCCTTCCTTACCCATCATGTAATATGCATTATCAAAAGCAATGTACTTCTGTCTTAGGTTGGTAAGGCTTTGTACAGAATCTTAACTTTCCTTGGCTTGCCAGCCTGTTAATTTAATAACTCTATCTGGGGGTACATTTTCAGGTTCAAGCCATCTACTTTGGCTGTCAACATGTTGATGTTGTTTAAGAAAAGCTTTAACACAGTAGGCAGGAATAAAAGTATTTCCAGGACAAAAAGGGCTAGCATGATCAAGCGATATATGTCATTTTTGAAGCTTGACCAAAATAGAAATACTGACCTCAGGCCATGAGTCAGGCTTTAAGCAGAAGCAAGAGGGTAGTGGGCTTGATTATTGTGGGTATAACAGCTTTGATTACATTAATTGCTAGCACCACTGCTTCTACAGTTTCTTTGACACAAGAAGTTAAGACAGCTACTTTTGTTAATCATTTAGCAAAAAATGTTACTAACGTATTAAATATACAAGAGGATTTAGATAGGCATTAGGAAGAATGAATTGATGATCTTTATCCTATTCAAAAAACTGGAAGTAGGTTCAGAATTTAAGAGTAAGGAGCCATCATGAGTGTCATGCCAAATACCATTGGATTCATGTTAGTTCCAAAATTTACAGTGATAGTCATTATAATTAGGAAAAAGTTTAATGACACTTGCAGTGTATTTTGGCATAATTCTAACACCTCTCAGGATGTTTTAATGACACATAGTAAGAGTATAAATTTAAAGAACAGTGCTCTGCTGAGTGTTGATGCAGTAGATACTGTAGATGAAATGGTCTTTTTAAATTTAAAATAGATTGTCTTTTAGTACAATATATTTTTACAAAGTTTCCCTCTCCTAACTCCTCCCCACATACCCACCCATCAAAATCCATTCAAATTCTCTTTTTCTCTATCCTTAGAACGTCAGTAAAGATATAGCAGTAATAAATAAAATAAAAACAAACCAGAACAAGGCAAAAGAAACACACAAATGTAAGAAAAAGAGTAAAAGAAAAAAGATGATACAGACATATGGACTTTTTAAGCATTAAAGTCTATAATCACAATCAGAAAAATATTTATATGCTAAAAATCTTTTTGCAATTAATGTGAATGAAGCCAAAATTTTATTAAAAATAATAATATAAATATGAAGTAATCCATTAATAAGTTTAATATATAATCATTATTGGCATAATTTTCAAAATAGAATAATGTTAACCTAGTTAGTTTTCAAGAGAAATAGTAATGCATAACCTATATATTGAAGATGGAATAAATTCTCTTTTTTTTCTTTTTATACCAGTTTTAAACTTCAAATACATTTTGATCATATTCTTCTCTTCACTCAAGTTCATCTATGGTCACTCTTTGTCTCTATCCACCCAGATTTAAGTGCTTTCTCAAAAGGCAAACCCCAAATGCGGTATACATACAAAGTTCCTCAAACTTAACATTTTTTTAATGAATTCTATTTTTTATTATTTTTAAATAAAATAGTAATTTTTACTTATTCACACAGTGGTTATAAACACAAAAAGGCAGGATGTGGGGAAGGGGATGACACCGGAGCATGGGTGTTCGGGGGGAAGGTACAGATATCTTTCAGAATAGGGTATCAGCTGGGTGAAGGTTCAGGGGACAGGTCACTATGACTCTGCCTATGATTCACTTGTCCTTATCTAAGTTGGTACTATCCGCCAAGGCTACCTATTTACAAGGTCTATGACTATTCAAGCTGGTAAATTTCCACAAAAGCTGCCTGTTTACAATAGCTTACAGCCATCTGTTTCAATGGATTTCCACAGAGACCCAAGACTTTATGTTAGCATACATGTATGACAGGCCTATTGCTGATTTTAGGCTTATGGCTGATTTTAGGCCTTCAGTGTATAAGCAGGGCTGCCTCCAACATATCTCCCCTTCTCTAAGTATAGAAGGGCTCTGGTGATTCTAGTCTTGCAAAGGCGTGGATAGAGGCCTGATCTCTAGTAGTTGAAGGGGACCTTGTAGTGGCTCTGGTCCCCCTGTCCTTGTTCAGTGAGGCATGAGAGCCATACCCATCCTGATGTCTTTTTCCTGGAGAGGGGATACTTTTGAAATCAACCCCTATGCAGTCAGGCTTGTCCTTTAGGGAACCCAGAGAGATACTTTTAACTTTTATTTATATTCCCTTGCAGTGCTTATCCTCATAACCTCAGCAAGAATTCAGATCGCCAGTCAGAGGAGGTTTTGGGTGTCCTCTCTCTTCTTGGTGTAGGGGCAGGATTCCCCTCTTTTAGATTGGGTGGAGATGGGTTTTGAGATCACCCTGGATAGTATAACAACCTCATCTTGAGTCTCATGGTCCTCCATAGCTAACTTATGATAATGTATCTGAATAGGTTTTGCAACCAAATTATCAGATTAGTGATGTCAATCTCTAGCTGTTTGTTGTCCTTGTCAATGATCCATTGAGGGTCTGAGTAGTGTAAGTTCAGAGGCCAGCATCTGGATTAGAACATCTAACAGCAGACATCACAGGTGATTAATTTTTATCTCAGGGAGATTTTTCTTCCCTGGATGTCAATTGTTATTGATCTTAATTTATAGTTGTCCTGGCTTTGTGGGGGTATCTATTTATTTCATTAATCTTTTTGGCAGCCATTTAGCTGTGCCTTCTGTGGTATCGAACAGGAATATCAATCTTCAGCCCTATGAGAGAACTGGGTCCGGGCCATTCCCTTTAATGGTAAGAGGATACTTCCATATAGGTATGGCATACTTTTTATTGGTTTCAGTGCTGCCAGAGGCAGTCAGCAGCAGATTTGCCATGAGCTTTCAGTTTTAGAGAGTTAAAAGTGAACAAGGCATGATGGAGAGTATTTTGAGAGATTCCTTCTGGGGGTTACCATTCCCTCTCTTTTGCTTTTAAAGCCAATTTTTAAGAGTTATTGTAAAATCAGGCAGAAGCAGCAGTAGCTGCTCCTTCCACACTCAGGGAGTCATGAAGGCACTATTTAAAGAAATATAAATCTATCAAAGGAGTATTATAGAACAGCCAACAACTAATTAGACTATATAATATGTCAATTAATAATAGCTTCTTCTACTTTTTGTAAAATTACTCCTCTTTTGTCAATTAACTGTTGAGGGAAATTAAGATTTACATCTTTCTTGAGAATATTAAACAGAGACTTAAATTCTTTTGTGGAGATCTTAAAATAAGATCTTAGCCAATTAGCATCTTCTAGAAACTTTTGAAAATAATTTGTAATATCTTTTTTTGTGTGTGTTTTTTTTGCCAGACCCTTTATCTGTTTGTTTTAACTTCTAGGGGAATCACCATCCCTGATTTCAAGCTGTACTAGAAAGCAATAGTGATACAAACTGCGTGGTATTGGAAAAGAGTCAGGCAGGAAGATCAATGGAATAGAATAGAAGACCCAGGAATGAACCCCCATATTTATGGTTACTTGGTCTTTGACAAAGTAGCTAGAACCATCTAGTGGAAAAAAGACAGCATTTTCAACAAATGGTGCTGGTCTGACTGGAGGTCAGCTTGTAGAAGAATGCAAATTGATCCATACTTATCTCCTTGTACAAAGCTCAATTCCAAGTGGATCAAGGACTTCCACATAAAACCAGCTACACTGAAACTAATAGAAGAGAAATTGCAGAAAAGCCTAAAACACATGGGCACAGGGGAAAAGTTCCTGAACAGAACACCAATGGCTTATGCTCTAAGATCAAGAATTGACAAATGGGACCTCGTAAAACTGAAAAGCTTCTTTAAAGCAAAGGACACTGTCAATAGGACAAAGCAGTAACCAACAGATTGGAAAAGATCTTCACCAACCCTACATCTGATAGAGGGCTAATATTCAAGGTATACAAAGAACTGAAGAAATTAGACTCTAGACAATCAAGTAACCCACTTAAAAATGGGGTACAGAGCTGAACAGAGAATTCTCAACTGAGGAAGCTTGAATGGTTGAGAAGCACCTAAAGAAGTGTTCAGCATCCCTAGTCATCAGGGAAATGCAAATGAAAACAGCACTGAGATTCCACCTCACGTCAGTCAGAATGGCTAAGATAAAAAACACAGGTAACAGCAGACGTTGGTGAGGATATGGAGAAAGAAGAACACTCCTCCATTGTTGGTGGGATTGTAATTTGACAAAACCACTATGCAAGCAGTCTGGCGGTACCTCAGAAAATTTAACATAGTGTTACCTGAGGACCCAACTATACCACTCCTGGGCATATACCCAAAAGATGTTTCAACATACAACAGGGACACATGCTCCACTATGTTCATAGCAGTCTTATTTATAATAGCCAGAAGTTGGAAAGAACGTAGTTGTCCTTCAACAGAAGAATGGATGCAGAAAATGTGGTACATTTACACAATGGAGTACTACTCAACTATTAAAAACAATGAGTTCATGAAATTCTTAGGCAAATTGATAGTGCTGGAAAACATTATCCTTAGTGAGGTGACCCAATCTCAAAAGAACACACATGGTATGAACTCACTGATAAGTGAATCTTAGCCCAAAAGCTCACAATACCTAAGCCACAACACATAGACGACTTGAAACTCAAGAAGAAGAAAAAGACCAAAGTGTGGGTGCCTTGGTCCTTTTTAGAAGGAGTATCAAAAGATTCAACCAGAGCTCCCAGGCCTAAACCCCCAGCCTGAGAGCATAAAGGAAGGGACTCATGGATCCACCTGTACAGGTAATTGAGGGTGACCCTGTCAGACATCAGTGGAAGTGGAGGGTCACGGTCCCCGAAAGTTTGGATTCCCTTGTGTTGGGGAATTTGAGAGCAGGCAGATGGGACTGGGAGGACTTTCGGAACAAACCCTCATAAAAATAGGAGGAGGGGGTATGGGGTAAGGTATTTGGGGAGATAATGGGAGAGGAGATAACATTGAAAGGTAAATACGTAAAATATCAAAAAAAAAAAAAAGAAAAAAAAGAAAAAACCTCAAACATCCTTTCAAGTAGAGACAAATTGGGTTACTGATTATTTATTAGTCAGCAAATATCTTCTCTGGGAGGAGGGCTGCTGAGGCCAGGCTATATGCTACTGTCTCTGCATCCTTAGGGGTACAATAACTAAATTAGGCTAGCTATGTTATCACATTGATCCTGGAATACAAGTCCTTGAAGACTAAGAGTGGAAAATGACATCAGCATACCTAATTTCCTCACCTCTGGATGTTTATGTTTAAAACACTCAGCTCTGTTTTTTATTTGTATGAAAGGGACATATTACTTCTACAGAAGTTAAAATTATACTTGGTTATTATCAAGAATTTATTATCCAATGATACCAGAAAAAAACTGGTTCTAATTTGTAGTCTAAAATTATATGCAAATATAAAGAATGATTAAAATATTTGATATTTTATTATAAATGATTAAACACATAATATTTTTATAAATCATCAAATTTTTTGCAAGTTTTTGTCTTATAAAGTAGAAGATCATATATTTTCTTATTGGTAGTGGGACAACTAGGTTTTATTTGCCTTGAAGTTTACAAACCATCACTGACCAAATCAGGGTTGGAATGCAAGAATCTGAAGGAACAGCAATGGCAGAGTGTTGCTTGGTAAATTTCTCCAAAAAGCGTGCTCAACCTGCTTTCTAATATATCCTAGGACCACCTGCTTGGGGGTGGCACTGTGCACAATGGACATAACTTCCTTCATAAACCATTTATTAAGCAAATGCTTCACAAGAATTCCTACAGATAAGTGTGATACAGGTAATTCTTTAGTTGAGGATTCTTCTTTTTAGCTGAATGTAGTTTTTATCAAATTGATACATCTAACCAGCAGCTTATGTTACCACAACACTGTGCAGTTTTATTATAAAATGTACATAAATTATAGAAAGCACATTTATGGAACATTTGATGAAACTGAATGCATGAGTAAGGATTTCCTTAATCATTTCAATCTGACAGTAATTGTTTTCATTAGGTCAGAGTAAGCTGCAATATTCCAGATAAGAGTCCTGAGTCTTCTTCTATCATTCATCAGTTTGTATACTTTAATGCTGAGGCATAGTTCAAGTAAAGATAAGCCATCCGACAAGAGACAATCCATCCGACAAAAGAAAAGAGAGTAAGGAGGGAATTCAGTAGCAGAGTACAGGCTTAATAAAGGCTTTTAGCCTAGGATGCTGAGTCTTGCTATCAGAAGGAAAAGATAAATAACAACAAAAAAAATTCTTGGATGGTTATCAGTAATGATAAAGTGATAGAGGTCAGTATTTGTTAGGGTTGTCATGGAATGCCACTGTGAATCACACATATACTCACATACATACATTAGCTCTTTTTGTCATTATTTGCCTTATTTTGCTGTTTGTGCCTGATACTGTTAGAAAAAAAAGTGTAATTGAAAAAATAAAAAACTCTTAAAAGTCTTATAGAGGACAAATAGTCTAATAAAGTGTCAATTCCCACCATATTTTTCTCTTCCCATGATCATTGTCAATGACATTGGAAGCGAGTTTATCAGGGATAAGATACCACTATTAGAAGATAAAGAGATTACTCAGTGGAATTGAGAATTTATTGTTTTTTTTGGGAGACCAAAATCCACTTCCCAGGTCCTACTTCAAATGGGTGAAAATGTCTGTAATCTCATGGTATAATTTATCCACAAGTCCCTGTGGATACCTGCATATACCCACACACACGACATACATGAACTCGTGTAGTTCAGCAAACATACATATAAATTATAAAGAAGTAAGTAATGCCATCATTAAATAATTCCACACACCTGGCATGGATGACATGATGAAACCATCCTACTTTTGTACTTCGTATGCTCAGAACAATGTTCAAGATTCTAAATATGTACCTGTTTATCCTTTAAAAACATTTTAAAATGAAAAATAGGTTCTTTTCTTATGCAACATATTTCAACCACAGTTACTCTTCCCTCACTCTTCCCAGTCCTCCTTCTAGTCCTTCTAGTTAATTTGGTAGGCCATGTTTTCTTGTTGTCCACCATCCCTTCTGATTCATGCAGTCTTTCCTTCTCCTCTTTTAGGGGGATTCTCAATCCTCAAAGCAAGACAACTGATGTAATCTTTTTTGTAATTTCTCACCACATATCTGGTTGTGGGTCTCTGTATCTACTCTCATCTGCTGCCAAGGGAAACTTCTCTGATGATGACTGTGCAAGACACTGATCTATGAGTATAGCAGAATATCATTAGGAATCATTATATTGATTCTTTTTCAGTCTTTCTTGGTTCTAACCTAGGTCTCTGGGCTATCCATTCTACTGTTTATGGCTATCAAGACAGTATAAGGCAAAGATTTCCTCTCATGTGGTAGCCTTCAACTTGAACTAAAAATGAGTTGGGTATTCCAACATGTTCCTGACCACCTTTGCTCCAGCACACCTTTCAGGTCAGATAGCCTGTAGGTGGAAGGTTTTGTGGTTGGTTGGTGTCCAGGTAGCCTGCAGCATACTATTTCAGCCAAAAAAATTAGGATATAGATGTGCCCTTCCCCCAGCCTTGAGCAGGCCTGATAGACCTTGTTTACCACAACAGACCAAACAATAGGACTCCAGAGGTATTGCCTGCCTTGGCATTGCCTGCCTTGGCGCCTCCTTGGCTGTCTGTAGCATGGTACACAAGCTGAGAAGAATAGACTGCCTACTGAGCTTGCCTTGAGACATCTCTGGCCTCCATGATTAAGGATGGATTCCCCACACACAGCAAGATGGATTCCCCTCACCCCCAGTGGGCTGAAGCAAGAAGGAACTTTGGGGGTGGGGGTGGGCTTTCCCCTTTAAAATGAAAGCTGAACATTAAAGCATTGAGCCTCGATCAGAAACCTTTGTCCTGGCTTCATCTCTTCCCACCCTCCTGTCCTTTCTTCCATTCCTAGCCTCTCTTTTAGGTGAACCCGGTCGACTGTGGCCACTGGCCAGCAACATATAGAGGTGAAGGCTCAAAGTACACACTAGCTCCACCACTATAGTCAATGAGCTTAGTGGAGGTTGTCATTGGCCATGAAGCCCCTTTCTCAGTTTTCAGAAAGAAACAGTCTGTCCTAACAGCAGTGTACATTGTTTAGAGATTTCCATAGAAATCAGTTGAATGCAATCTGTTATCAACTTTCCTGGCTTCAAAAGATTGCAATTCTAGGCTCCAAATCACTCATTATTAGCAGTACTGACAAGGGTCTCCTTTATAGATTCCAGGAAATATCCACTACACTAGGTGTATTAGTTAAGGGTTTACTGCTGTGAACAGACACTGTGACCAAGGCAAGTCTTATAAAAGACAACATTTCATTGGACTGACTTATAAATTCAGTGGTTCAGTCCATCATCATCAAGATGCAGGGCAGCATCTAGACAAGCATGATGCAGGCAGAGCTGAGAGTTCTACATCTTCATCTGAAGGCTGCTAGTGGAAGACTGACTTGCAGGTGGCTAGGGTGAGGGTGTTTTAGCCACACCCACAGTGACACACCTACTCTAACAAGGCCATACCTTCCAATCGTGCCACTCCCTGGGCCCAGCATATAAAAACCAGCATATATCCACTCCCTGGTCTCCATAGGCATGTCCAAACATATGAATCTATGGGGGCCAAACCTAAACATAGCATAATAAAAAATATATATATTCAATCCAACTTCCAGAGTTCCCATAATCTATAGCAACCTCAAAAATGTTAAAAGTCCAAAGTTCAAGGTTTCTTCTGAGAATCATCCAGTCACATAAGTGTAATCCCCAAAGCAAGACAAGAAACCATTCCGACAAACACCAAAGTCTGCATGTTCATGTCTGATGTCAGTGATGTCAGACTGAGGTCTCCAATTCCTTTTTCATCTTTGTTGACTTCAACCAACGTCTTTCTCCTGGGCTGGTTCTACTCCTTGTTAGCAGCTTTCCTCAGCAGATATGCTATGGCTCTGGAATCTCAAACATTTTGGGGTCTCCAAGACAACTTCAATGTACAGCTTCTTGTTTCCATGTCTGGGATCTACACATAATCTTCTGGGATCCTCCAAAGGACATGCTTTACTTCTCCAGCTCTGTACAATCTGTAGATTATACCTCGATTATCATTTACTTAGTACCTAATATCTACTTAAAACTGAGTACATACATTTATCTTACTTCACTCAGTTTTTTTTCTAATTATATTCATTTACCAGTAAATTTCACAATGTCACTTTTTGTAACTGCTGAATGATAGTTCATTGTATAAATGCAGCAGAATGTCTCAATATATTCCTCAGTTAAGAGATAAATGAGTGGTTTTCCATTTAAGGACATCATTCATAAAGCCATAGGGAACATAGTTTAGTAAGTTTCTTTATGGTAGAATGAAGAATCCTTTGCTTATATGTCCAACAGTGGTATAGTTGGGTCTTGAGATATATAAATTTTCAATTTTCTTTGAAACCACCATATTGATTTCCATAGTGTTTGTCAAGTTTGTGTTATCACCAGCAATGGAGGAGGGTTCTCCTTGACCCATGTCCTTGTCAGCATAAGCTGTCAATTGTGTTTATGATGATAGCAATTCTGACAGGTGTAAGATGTAATCTCAGAGTCATTTTGATTTGCATTTTGCTGATGGCTAAGG
>NW_021604598.1:453863-513443 GCF_004785775.1 Grammomys surdaster | reverse complement strand
TATATATATATATATATATATATATATATATATATATATGATATTAGGATTCTATCAGATGTGGAGTTGGTAAAAACCTTTTCCCATCTCATAGGCAGCTGCTTTATTCTATTGATGGTGTCCTTTACCACATGGAATCTCTCCAGTTTTATTAAGTCCTATTTATTCAGTGTTTATTATAGTGCTCATGTTAGCAGTGTTCTTTTCACAAAGTTGTCTCCTGTGCCAAGGCATTCAGGCTATTCCCCATGTAAAGTGTATCTGGTTTTGTGTTAAGGTCTTGGATTCACTTGTACTTAAGTTTTGGACAGTGTGATAAATATGGTTCTATTTCCATTCTTTTTGCTACCTCCAGTTATACCAGTACCATATACTGAAGGTGTTTTCAGTTTTCCCTAGTATACATTTCTGGCTTCTTTATCAAAGGTCAGGTGTCTATGACTGTGTTAATTTATGTCTGGGTCTTCAGTTTGATTTCATTGATCAACTTCTCTGTTTTTATGCCAATACTATGCTATTGCTCTGTAGTACCACTTGCAATCAGGGATGGCATTATTTTAAGAAGTTCTTTTCATGTTGAGGGTTGTCTTAAGTATCCTGGGTTTTGTTTTATTGTTTTTCCATATAAAGTTAATAATTGTCTTTTTAGAGTCAGTAAAGAATTTTGTTGGAATACTGATACAGATTGCACTATATCTGTGGATTGCTTTGGGTAGGATGGCAACTTTTTCTGTTAAACATAACCATCCATGAGCATGGTTGGTGATTCATTTTATCTTCTGATATCTTCTTCAATTCCTTCCTTCAAGAATTGAAGGTTTTTTTTTAATTGTACAAGTCTTTTACTTGTTTATTTAAAGTCACATCAAGATGCTTTGTATTATCGGTAGTTATTGTGAATTGTGTTGTTTCGTTGATTTCTTTCTCAATCTATTTGCCATTTGTGTGCCACAGGTAGGTTAGTGAATTTTTGAGCCTTCCTTCTTGTTTAACTTAGGGTTTGTGGTGTGTATTACAGGTATTCTGTATTTTTTGCTAATATCAACTTACTAGTGGGAATATATCATGTAAATCCTTTTGAGTTTGGGTTACCTCACTCAGGATGATATTTTTTAGTTCCATCTATTTGCCTGGAAAATTCATGTTGTCTTTGGTGTTAATAGCTGAATTTTATTCCATTGTGTAAATGAACCACATTTACTTTATCCATTCTTTGGTTGAGGAACATGTGGCTTACTTCCAGTTTCTAGCTATTATGAATAATACTTCTATGAACATAGTGGAACATGTGCTCTTGTGATGTGGCAGAACATCTTTTGGGTATATGCCCAGGAGCAATATAGTTGAGTCTTCAGGTAGAACTATTTACAATTTTATACATAACTGCCAGATTGATTTCTAGAGTGGTTATACAAGTATGCAATCCTGCCAGAAATGGAGGAGTGTTCCCTTTTCTCCCTGTCCTAGCCAGTATGTACTGTCACTTAATTTTCAATCTTAGCCATTCTCATTGGTCTTAGGGTCAGTTTTATTTGCATTTCCCTGATTACTAATACTGTTGAAAAAATTAAGTGCTCTTTGGCCACTCAAGATCACTCTTTGGAGAATTCTCTGATTATCTCTGGACCCCATTTTTAAAATTGGGTTATTTGTTTTCTGAAGTCTAATATCGTGATTTATTTTTGTAGTAGCCTTCTATTGGATGTAGAATTAGTGAGGATCTTTTCTTCATCTGAAGACTGCTATTTTGTCCTAATGATGTCTGTTGACTTACAGAGGCCTAGTGGTGATGCTTAAATCCAACTTAGAAGAGGGAAGCACAATAATCATACTGAGCAGAGGGACTGAGGGACCTCCATTGTAGACTGACCAGAAAGGGAGGTGAAATGGTGAGCAAGATCAGGTATGAGTGGAGACAGGAGAGAGGTCCAGAGTGACATGAGAAATTGTTTGTGTATTTTTTTCTGGATTCATTTCAATTACTTTTTAGGTAGCTCTATCATCTTTACATCATCGATTTTAAGTTCTTTATTTTGTGCTTTATCTGTGTTGAAGTATTCAGGATCTACTGTGGTAGAAGAGCTTACCTCTGTTAGTTAAATATTGCTCTTAATGCTACTGATTGTATTCTTATGCTAGTGTGTAAACATCTGTGTTTGGAATTATTAAAGGTCTAGGTGGTGGTTTATGGATTTGTCTTGGCTGGTTAGCAGTTTTCTTCCTAGGTTTTTGTTTCACTTCTGCATTTTCAGAGAAAATGTGTCAGCTGAGTGTTTCATGTTTTACTGGCCTGCTCAGCTGGTATATTTATAGGAGAATTCTTGTTAATGTTGGATGTTGGAATAGTGGGATGCCAGAAGGAGATGGTTTGAGGAATCCTTAGGAAGTGTAGACAGAGAGAAGACTATAAGGATAAGGGAGCAGAGGATGGTGTGTGGGATCAACAGGAGGCATGTCTAGTGGATGGAAAACTTGAAGTAGAATTTTGTTGCAGTATTAAAGGTGACTCTGAGAATTGAGTCTGATGCAAGAGAGAGAGGGCAGGTCCATGTACAGCCTAATCGGTCCACTAGAAAGAGTTTCCTGTGGTTGAGCAGGGTGTAACAGTGGGGTCACAGGGAAGAGGTCATCATATATTTTCAATGTTAAAAATTAGATGCAAAAAATATTAGTATAAGTTATAAAGGTACCTTTTAAAGTCCTTCCCAATCATCTCAATGTAATTTTTTACATTTATTTCACTTTTAAGACTGTGAGATAGAATTATAATTGCCCATCTTTACTAGCTCTATTAATAGAATTATCAACTAACCATTACCTATTACTAGAAGAATTAAATTTGCTTAAATTTTATCTTTCATCTTATCAGTGAGGAAATTAAATACTGTATATTAGTGTTAATTTTTAAAATATTTATATTTGAAGATTACTGTACATTCTTGTTTTTTCTATTTTATTCATATTACACTAATGACTTTAATGTTAATTCATAATCTTCATGTGTGACTGGTCTCTGAGCAAAGCAAACACCATATTGGACATTAAGTGGTGAGTTCTTTCAATAGATCATCACAGGTGAGCTTATTTATCTACATCCTGCAGAGAGCGTCCTGATATTCTCACTTGTGAATCCAACTGTTTTCTACCATCTGTTATATGCAATTTTGCATTAATTGCATGAGCACTAGTGGATGGATGGGCTAGTATAGATATAGGTTACAGAAGAGTATGTCAGGGCATCTGTAACTTTGAGGAAGGCTTCATGGTGGGTAAAATATTTAGAGTCTTGGCCTGTTGGGGTGGAGAGTTTCACTAATCCTGTAAGTAAATTCTTACCTATGCATTGTAAGGCAGCCCAATAATTTTAGTGGTTTTCTAGAGTAAAATTAAGTGGAATCATCCTATGAATTTTATTCCATATTACATCAGTTGGCATGTCAGACAGACATGTAGTTATTGTTGCTGATGGCATTCACATACAGAAGACTAGGTATTATTTTTCTCCTCTGATAGCATACATAGCAACATCTAGTACTATGATAGTCAACCAGTAGGGTTAATGTTTTTACCCCTACTTGATTTCTCCATATGCTATGACTCAAGAACATGATATCTTCAGCAATAGGAATTCATGTTTTGGATGGTAACCAAATGAAATGGCCATTGAATGGACTATATACAGTTTTTTTTTTTTAGAAAATGTATTAGTATAATGAATTAAAATGGATATATGGAATATTAAAATTCTTAAATATATTTATAAAATGAGAGCTACCATAGAAAATTGAACAAATCTATTCAACTAAGGTTAAATTGTAACAAAGGGTATAAAATGTACTGCTTTTGATTAATTTTGTAATTCCATTAACATCTCAAATAATTAAAATTAATTTTAATGTTTACTACCATTTTGATGGATAATGAATATTAAATACATTATAATAAAATTGGAGAACATTAATAAGTATCCCAGGAAAATATAACATGTATATACTATATTAGTAATCAATATTGACGTATTTTAGGCTTTAATCTTCTGTGGAAAACATAAAGAAATCAGTAAAAATCTTGAGACACACACACATATACACAAAAACTTGAATAGAAACATACCGGAACCCAATTCACTGCCTGCCAGTGGTGCATCTAATCAAACCAAGCAGAGGGAATTCTGCCTTGTCTGCTTTGTACTTCATTCCCTAGTCCACAGCTCAGCCTGCATCTCTGAAGAAGGAAAAATGAAGGAAGAAGGAGGAAGAGGAGCTAAATAAAAAGGATGAGGAGGAGGAAGAGAAGGAGAAGGAGAAGGAGAAGGAGAAGGAGAAGGAGAAGAAGGAGAAGGAGAAGAAGGAGGAGGAGAAGGTGACTCTAAGCTCAAAGGCCCAGAAAATATCTTCAACAAAATCTTTGAAGAAAAATTTCCTAACTTAAAGAAAGAGGTGCCTGTGAGCATACAAGAAGTTTGCAGGATAGCAAATAGATTGGACCAGAAAAAAAATCCTCCTGCCACCTAATAATCAAAATAATAAGTGTATGGAACAAACAAAGAACACTAAGAGGTGCAAGAGAAGAAGGCAAAGTAAAAATATAAAAGGGAGCCCTATCAGAATTATACTTGGCTTATCAACAGAGACTTACTGCTGGAAGGGCCTATGCAGAAGACTTACATACCCTAAGAGACCACGAATATCAACCCAAATTACTATACTCAGCAAAAATTTCAATCATCATAGAGAAAAAACCAAGATCATCTATCACAAAAACAAATTCAAATAATATCCTTCCACTAATTCAGTTCTACAGATGATGTTAGAAAGAAAACTCAAACAAAAGGACAATAACTAGTCCCAAGAAAACACAAGAAATAGACAATTCCATGCCAGCCACAAAGATAGACAATAACTCAGAGTAAATGGCTGCAAAAAGATTTTCCAATATAATGAACCCATGAAAAAAGCTGGAGTAGCTATTCTAATTTCTGATGAGATAGACTTTCAAATAAAAGTAATCAAAGGAGATGCAGAAGTACATTTCATACTCATCAAAGGAAAAATCTATCAAGATGACCAATCAACAAGGGCACCCACATTTGTAAAATAAACCTTACTAAAGTGTAAATCATGCATTAAATCTGACACATTAATAGTGGGAGAATTCAATGCTCCACTTTCGCAAATGGACTGGTCATGTAAACAGAAACCAAACCAAGAAATGATGAAACTAACACAGTTTATGAGTCAAATGGACATAGCAGACATCTATAAAACATTTCACCCAAACAAAAAGAATATACTTTCTTCTCAGCAACTTACGGAACATTCTCCAAAGTTGATAAGATACTCAGTCACAAAAGAAGCCTCAATAGACACTATGGATTATAGTTGAGCTACACATCATCAACAAGAGAAACAACAGAGAGCCTACAAACTCAAGAAAATTAAATAACTCTCTATTCAGTCAACACTGGTTCAGAGAAGAATAAAGAAACAAGTCAAACACTTACTAGAATTCAATGAAAATGAGGACACACATACCCAAACTTAGGACCAATATGAAAGTACTGCTCAGAGGAAAGTTCATAAAACTAATTAATGTCGTAATGAAATTGACGAGATCTCAAAGTAGCATCTGAAATGCACACTTGAAAACTCTAGAACAAAAAGGAGAAAATACCCCAAGGAAAAGTAGATTGCTGCCACACTAAGGATATTTTCTAGTTCCATCTATATGCCTGTAAATTTTTTGAAGTCATTATATTTAATAGCTGGATAGTATTCCATTGTGTAAATGTACTATATTTTCTGTATCCATTCTTCCCTGAGGGACATCTGGGTTGTTTCCAGCTCCTAGTTATTATAAATAAGGCTGTTACAGAGTAACATGTGTCCTCATTATAAGTTTTGGCATCTTTTGTGTATATGCCCAGTAGTGGTATAGCTAGGTGCTCAAGTAGAACCTTTTCTAATTTTATGAGGAATTGAAGATTGTTTTCCAAAGCAGTTTTACCTTCTTGTAATCCCACCAGCAATGGAGGAGTTTTTCTCTTCTACCACATGCTTGCCTGTATCTGTTGTCACCTGAGATTTTGATATTAGCCATTCTGATTGGCATAAGGTGGAATCTCAATGTCATTTTGATTTGCACTTCTGTGATGACTAAGAGTATTGAACATTTCTTTAAGTACCTCTCTGCCATTCTAAATTTCTCAGTTGAGAATTTTTTGTTTAGCTCTCTATCCCATTTTAAATAAGGTTATTTGGTTCTCTGGAGTCTAACTTCTTGAATTCTTTGTATATTTTGTATATTAGTACTCTATCAGATGTAGAGTTGGTAAAGATCTTTTCCCGATATGTAGGATGTACATGCTGTTAAGTGGATATTAGTCTAAAAGCTCAGAATACCCATTATATAACCTGCAGACAACCTACAACCTACAGACAGTTAAGAAGAAGGAAGTCCAAAGTATGGATGCCTCACAGGAGGTAGAGGAAAGGAGGAACCTGAGAGGAAGAGAAGACAGGTATGGGATAAGAGGGGGATGGGAAAATGAAGAGTATGGGAAAAGGAGGAACCAGATCATGTATAAGAAGGAACAGGAGGGTGCAGAAATTGAGTTGAAATATGTAGCAGTGTGGGATGGGGAACTGGTGGTGACCACTAGAAAGTCCCAGACAGCAGGGAAGGGAGAGGTTCGAAAACCCAATGGGGATGACATTAGCTGAAATAGCCAATAAAGGGGAAATAGAACCTGTAGAGAACACCACCAATACATATGCAAGGCCCCAAGTTTGAAGGATCTCAAAATGTTTAACCAAGAATTGTTACTCTGTAAAGAAATTCAGGAACCAAAAATGAAGCACAGTTTGAAGGAATGGACATCCAGTGACCACTCCACCTAGAAATCCATCCCTAGTTGCAGACAACAAACCCAACACTGTTGCTAATACCAAGAAATGCTTGTTGACAGGAGCCTGGTATGGATATCCTCTGAGAGGTTCTGCCAGCACCTTAATAACACAGATGCAGATACTCACAGCTAATCATCTGACTGAGCCCAGGTACTCCAATGAAAGAACTATAGGAAGGACCTCATAGGAAAACAATAATATTAACTAACAGCCCCTACCTCAAAGCTCTCAGGGACTAAACCACCAATGAAAGAATATACATGGAGGGATTCATGATTCTAGCTGCATAGGTAGCTGAGGATTGCCTTATCTGGCATCAATGAATGGGGAGGCCCTTGGTCCTGTAGAGACTTGATGGCCCAGGATAGAGGGATGCTAGAATAGTGAGTCAGGACTGGGCGAGTATGGGGGGTGCAAAGGACTCTCAGAGAGGTGAAGGGGCTTTATAGAGAAAAAACTGGGAAGGGGTATAACATTTGAAATGTAAATAAATAAAATAACCAATAGAACAAAAAAGTAGTTGGCAGAAAATAATCAACCTCATGGCTGAAATCAATGAATTAGAAACAAAGAGAACAATACAAAGAATCAACAAAACCATGAGCTAGTTCTTTGAGAAAATCAACAAGATAGACAAACTCTTAGACAAACTGAAAGACAGACAGACAGTGTTCTAATTAACAAAATAAAAATGGAAAAGGGGGAATACCACAAAAGACCCAGGAAATCCAAAAAAATCATTAAGTCTTAGTTCAAAAGCCTGTACTCTACCAAACTAGAAAATCTAAATGCAATGAACAATTTTCTGAACATATTAGATTTGACAAAGTTAAATCAGGATCAAGTAAACCATCTAAATAGTTGCATAACCCAAAAGGAAACGGAAGCAGTCACTAAATTCTCCCAACCACAAAAGACTATTGTTAGATGGTTTTGGTCCAGAATTCTACCAGACTTCCAAGAAGGTCTAATACTCATACTCTGCAAACTATCCCACAACATAGTAATTGTAGAAATATTCCACACTCAATGAGGCTACAGTCACCCTGATGCCTAAACAACACAAAGATTCAACAAAGAAAGAGAATTTTTGGCTAATCTCCCTTATGAACCTTAATGGAAAAATACTCAAGAAAATATTTGTAAACCAAATCCAAGGTCACATCAAAAGCATCATCCACCATGACCAAGTACACTTTATCCCAGGAAAGAAGAAGTAGAATCATATATAGCAATCCATCAATGTAATCTACCATATTAACAAATTGAAAGAAAAAAGAAAACACATAATCATTGCATTAGATGCTAAAAAATAAACCTTTAACAAATGCAATTTCCCTTCATGTTGAAAGTCTTGAAGAAATCAGCCACACAGTAGAGTATCAAAACACAATAAAAGCAATATATATCAAGATAGTAACCAACATCAAATTAAGTGGAGAGAAAATTAAAGCCATTCCATTAAAGTCAGGAACAAGGCAAGGCTTTCTACTCTCTCCCTATCTCTACCATACAGTACTTGTAGTTACATATAGAGCAATATAAAAACTAAAAGAGATCAAGGAGATAAAAAAATTGAAAAGTAGAAATCAAAGTATTGCTATTCACTGATGATATGATCGTAAACATAGGTGACCAAAAAAACTCTACAAGAGACCCCCAGTAGCTGATAAACACTTTTTTTTTTCTTTTTAGTCAAGAGGCTGGATACAAAATTAACTAAAAAAATTTAGTTGTTCTTAATTATGCCTTGATAAATGACGCTATAAAGAAATTAGGAAAGCAACATTCATCCCAATAGCCATAAATACTATAAAGTATCTTGGTATCACTCTAACCAAAAAAGTGAAAGACCTATTAAAAAAGAACTTGAGGTCTCTGAAGAAAGATATTTAAAAGGATTTTAGAATACAGAAAGATCTCCCACACTCCTGGATCACTAGAATTAACATAGTAAAATAACATTTAACAAAAAGCAATCCACAGTTTCAGTGAAATTCCCATGAAAATTCCAACATAATTCTTTACAGAACTTGAAAGAACAATTCAGAATTTCATATGGAAAACAAACAAACAAACAAACAAAACAAACAAAACAAAACAAACCCCCTGGATAGCTAAAACAATCCTATATAAAAATATTTCTAGACATATCACCATTCCTAACTTTAAGCTGTAGAACAGAGCAACAGAACAATCAAATTAACAACTGGTTTGATATAGAAACAGACAGGTTTGTAAATGGAATTGAATCAAAGACCCAGAAATAAACCCACATGTCTATGGACAATTGACTTTTGGAAAAGGAGCCAAAACCTTACAACGAGAAAAAGAAAGCATCTTGAGCAGAAAGTGCTAGTCTAACTAGATATCTGCATGTAGAAGAATGCTAATAGATTCAAAATTATCAGCATGCACAAAACTCAAATCCAAGTAGGTCAAAGACCTCAATATAAAACCAGATATTGTAAATAAGATCTGTATGACAGGAACTTCAAGTCTCTGGAAAAAAAATCCAATATTTCAGAAGATGGAAAGATCTTCCATGCTCATGTATTGCCAGGATTAATATAGTAAATATGGCTATCTTGCCAAAAACAATCTACAGATTCAATGCAATCTCCATCAAGATTCCAAATCAATTGTTCATAGAGTTAGAAACAGCAATTTCAAATTCCATTGGAATAACAAAAAACCCAGGATAGTGAAAACTTTTCTCAATAGTAAAAGAACTTCTGGGGGGAATCACCATCCCTGATCTTAAACTGTATTACAGAGGAATAGTGATAAAATTTGTATAGTATTGGTAAAGAGGCAGGCAGGAAGATCAATGGAATAGAATTGATGACTCAGAAATGAATCCATACATCTATGGTCACTTAATCTTTGACAAAGGAGCTAAAACCATCCAGTGGAAAAAAGACAGCATTTTCAACAAATGGTTCTGGTTCAATTGGAGTTCTGCATGCAGAAGATGCAAATCAATCCATTCTTTTTTTTTTTTTTCTTTTCGGTTTTTCGAGACAGGGTTTCTCTGTGTAGCCCTGGCTGTCCTGGAACTCACTCTGTAGACCAGGCTGGCCTCGAACTCAGAAATCCACCTGCCTCTGCCTCCCAAGTGCTGGGATTAAAGGCGTGCGCCACCACTGCCCGGCAGATGGCTTAGCCGTTAAAGGCTAGGCTCACAACCAAAAATCAATCCATTCTTATCTCCCTGTACAAAGCTCAAGTCCAAGTGCATCAAGAACCTCCACATAAAACCGGATACACTGATTCTAATAGAAGAGAAAGTGGGGAAAAGCCCTGAACACATGTGTACAGGGGAAAATTTTCTGAACAGAACACCAGTAGCTTATACTCTAAGATCAAAAATAGACAAATGGGATCTCATAAAATTGCAAATCTTCTGTAAAGCAAAGGACAGTATCAGTAGGACAAAAATGGCCATCAACAGATTGAAAAAAATCTTTACCACTTCTACATATGATACAAGGCCAATATCCACTATATACAAAGAGCTCAACAAGTTAGACTCCAGAGAATCAAATAAGAGTATAAAAATTGGTATACAAAGCTAAAAATGAATTCTCAACTGAGGAATATTGAATGGCTGAGAAGCATCTAAAGAAATGTTCAGTATCCTGAGTCATCAGAGAAATGCATTTCAAGACAACCCTGAGATTCCACCTCACACCAGTCAGAAAGGCTAAGATCAAAAACTCAGGTGACATCAAATACTGGCAAGGACTGTATGTGGGATTACAAGCTGGTACAACTACTGTGAACCTCAGAAAATTGTACATACCTGAAGTCCTAGTACTGCCACTCCTGGGTATATACCCAGAAGATGCTCCAGCATATAACAAGGAAACATGCTCCATTATGTTCATAGCAGCCTTATTTATAATAGCCAGAAGCTGGAAAGAACCAAGGTTTCTTTCACAGAGGAATGGATACAGAAAATGTGGTACATTTACACAATGGAATACTACTCAGCTATTAAAAACAATGACTTCATGAAATTCTTAGGCAAATTTTGGAATTAGTAAATATCATCCTGAGTGAGGTAACCCAGTCACAGAAGAACAAACACGGTATGCACTCAATGGTAAGTGGATATTATCCCAAAAGCTTGGAATATCCAAGATACAATTCACAGACTACATGAAGCTAAAGAAGACAGAAGATCAAACTATGGGTGCTTCTGTCCTTCTTAGAAGGTGGAACAAAATACTAATGGGAGCAAATAGGAAATCAAAGTGTGGAGAATGAAAGGCCATCCAGAGACTGTCCCACCTAGGGATGCATTTCATATACTGTCACCAAATGCAGACACTATTGTCGATGCCAAGAAGTACTTGCTGACAGAAGCCTGATATAGCTGTCTCCTGAGAGGCTCTGCCAGAATCCAACAAACACAGAGGCTGATATTCACAGCCAACCATTGGGCTAAGCACAGGGTCCCCAGTGGAGGAGTTTAGAGAAAGGACTGAAGGAGCTGAAGGGGCTTGCAATCACATAGGAAGATCTACAATATCAATCAACCAGACACCCTATTGCTGCCAGGGACTTACACACCAACAAAATAGTACACATGGAGGAACCCATGGCTCCAGCAGCATATGTAGCAAAGGATGGCCTTGTTGGTCATAAATGGGAGAAGTGGTTCTTGGGCCTGTGAAGGCTTGATACCCCAGTGTAGGAGAATGTGAGGGCTGGGAGAGGGGAATCAGTAGATGGATGGGGAACACCCTCATAGAAGCAGGGGTAGTGGATAATGGGTAAGGGGTTTCAGGGGGGAATGGGAAAGGGGATAACATTTGAAATGTAAATTAAAAAATATCCAATAAAAAACAAGTAGATTTTAGCCATAAAAAAAGGGATGACAACATCAAAATCCACACACCCAAAGAAACCATGTAACAAGGAGGTCCCAATACAGGGTAGTTTAATCTTTCTTACAAGGAAACATAAAATAGATATCATAGGTAGATTGAGGGAGGGAACTAGGGAAGAGAATTGAAGATGGTTGAGGTGTGGAAAGAACAGGTGAGAGAGAATATAAGTTGGTGGTAGGCACAAGGACATCTTTAGATCATGCTAGAGACCTTGAATGTGGGGACTCCCTAGCAGATCTGGGTATGAGTCTAGCTGAGACTATCAGTGGGAGACATGGAACCTTAAGTGGCAATCTCCTATACTCAGACATGACACCTAGTTGAGGAATAAGGACAGTAACCTAACCACAAAACCTTCAATCCCAAATGTGTCCTGTCTACAGGTTTGCAGGGATAAAAATTGGACAGAGACTGAGACAATGGTCAATCAATGACTGCCTCATCTTAAATTCATTCCATAGGTATGAACCAATCCATGATACTATTAGTGATACTCCACTATGCTTGCAGATAGGAGCTTAGAATGATTGTCCTCTGAGAGGATCCAACCAACACCTGACTGAAACAGATGCAGAGATCCAGAGCCAATCATTAGATGGAGCTCAAGCTGTTTTATGAAAGAGTTGAGGGAAGGCTCGAAGAACACAGAGGAGTAGAGATTTCACAAGAAAAAGTCATCTAGTCTGGACTCTTGGGGGCTGCCAGAGACTGAAACACCAACCAAAGAGCACACATGGGCTTGACATAGGCCCCCACCACATGTGTACCAGATGTGCAACTTGGTCTTAGGAGGGTCCTCCAACAAGTGAAAAGGGTGATATCCCTGACTCTCTTGTCTCCTTGTAAATACTGTTCTACTGCCTGGTCTGGCCACAGTGGAGAGGGTGTGACTACTATTGCTGTTACTTATGTGCCAGGGTAGGTAGGTTGGTTGGGGGCTCCCTTTTATCAGAGAAGAAAGAGAAAGAAGGTGGGAGACAGTTTGTATGAGGAAGAATTGTGAGGAGGGGGCCTACAGGATGTATAGAGAATGAATAAATAAACAAATGAAAAAAGAAAAAAGAAACATCTGAGTTTTTATATTATTATTGTTTTAATATTTATATTTTTAGAATTATATATATTGGATACACTTTATATTGAACAATTATTTCAAACAGATCATATACAGATCATATACAACAAATGTAGAAAAATATAAGCTGAAAATTAATATAAAATCATTTAGTATATACTCAAGTCCTGTAAAATGGAAGGAAGTGGAAACAAGATGTTTGAATATTGGAAGATGTTGGCTGGTACCATAAAGTGAATAACACAAAATCTACTCTCCTACAATCTCTTAGGATGTGCACTCATGAGGTCAAAGTGTTAAAAGTAATGTCAGTCTAATGAGGTGCTTAGATTTGAAATCTCCCAAGAATATGTATGCTGCTAGGAGAGAGTTTGATGATCCCTCGTGAAAAGTCTGCTCTGATGGTGCTCCTTCATGACCAGGACATTGCTCATAACAGTTGGATTTTCAAGAACACACATTCAAGACTTCTAAACTTGGGTTACATTTTAGCTGCTACAGCAATCTGCTTTTTACATTTGTTTCTGGGGTTCAGAAAGTCTGGGACTCATGCTTCTGTAGCAAGTGTTTTAATTATTGAAAAGTAACTAGACTTTTAGATAGCCCAGCAACTTCTTAAGTGTGGCTGCTGTGTCTGATACAACATTTCATTAATTTTTCCACATATTATCCTCTCTATAAGAATTATGATCAACATGGAAAAGAGAAACCAAACAGATTTTCCAGGATTCCTTCTTCTGGGACTGACAGAAGACCCCAAACTACAGCCAGTTTTGGTTAGCTTATTCTTTTTTATATATCTGGTTACCATTTTGGGAAACCTGCTTATAGTCTTGATTTCCATCTCTGACTCCCATCTCCATACCCCTATGTACTTATTTCTCTCCAATTTATCCTTAAATGACATCTGTTTAAGCACAAGCACAATCCCCAAGATGCTGGTGAACATACAAGAAAATAGTCAAAGTATCACATACAAAGGCTGCCTCACTCAAATGAGCTTTGTCTTAATTTTTGGTGGCATGGAAAACTGTCTTCTTGCAGTAATGGCTTATGACCGCTATATTGCTATTTGTCATCCCCTGAGGTATACCGTCATCATGGAACCCTATTTCTGTGTCCTGCTGATTCTATTGTCCCTGTTTGTTAGTGTTGTAGATTCTTTAATGCACAGCCTGATGGTGCTAAGACTGTCATTCTGCACACACTTGGAAATACCAAACTTCTTCTGTGAACTTCCAAAGATGCTCAAGTTGGCCTGTTCTGATACTCTCACTGATAACATTCTTATATATATTTCATCATGCATATTTGCTGGAATTCCTCTCTCTGGAATAGTTTTTTCTTATATTCATATCATGTCCTCTATTCTGAGAATGTCATCATCAGAAGGAAAGCACAAAGCCTTTACCACCTGTGGGTCTCACTTGTCAGTTGTGTCTTTGTTCTATGGGACAGGTTTTGGGGTATATATTACATCTATTTGTATGGATTCATCCAGGAAGACTGCAGTGGCTTCAGTGATGTATTCTGTTGTACCTCAGATGCTGAACCCCTTTATCTACAGTCTGAGAAACAGGGACATGAAGGATGCCGTGAGGAAATTCTCTAATAGAATGGCTTCTTTTCTATGATATTTCTTTTTTTTTTTGTACATCAAATTCTAGAGTAAGTAAAATAATACAATTTTACTGAATAGGAATTTCCACCCTTTTCATACTACATTCTTCAATATTACAACAAAAGCATTATCTTTTAACTGTATCAAAGTTCACAATTATGACATTTTCTGTGGCTGTATGACAAGGAGATGGATACTTGTTCCCAGTGAAACTGTTACTGTAATATGTTAATAACAGTGCATGTGCCTTTGAGGTAAACATTTCTCTGCAAATTCAATGTCATTATCCATATATTTGATGTATTTATGTATCAGTTTTTGTGTTGATTTTGAGAGAGTAATCAATAATCAGTGATGGTATCTTCAGACCTTAGAGACTAAAAACCATAACCTTAATATCATAGGAAAATAGAGTTATCTATCATTATAAGTGGACATTTCATGATGAAGTATATATTTGAAGAAGGCTAGGCTTTCATCAATCCTTCCTACAACCTTTTTCTTCCAGGTACTAGGAATAATATCAAAATGCAAGGGGAGTCTGCCTTAGGCAGAAGAATATATATATAGTGTTCTTTTTAGGTCACATTGAATGACTTCACTATATATCATTTAGACTGACTACCTTTAGTAGGTTGAATTGCTGTCCTGAAAATATGTCCAGGTTTCAAGACATTGAAATGGCCCATTTTGTAACGATGTTTATTGCTATACCTGCTGACATTTTTTTTCAACCCAATAGTTTCCACATGCTAGAAGTAGAAATTCACTCCCATAATGTGTCTTCTGAGTTCTAAATGCAAACTATGGTATGTAGATGTGGATGTGGATAAACATGCATACACAGTATATAGATAGGTGATAGATGGATAGATAGATGATAGATGATAGATAGATGATAGATAACTGTCAAATACTGTGTTGTATTTATGTGCTTTACATATCCATAGACACACATTTCCATAAAAAAACAAAACAAGTTTGGGGACTAAATTTATTTTAAAGCTTCTGAGAACAATAAAACACTAAATGATTCCTGAATTTATGGGCAACTGTGTGTCTTCCAGACAGAGGAAAACTAAGTTCTGTAGAATTATTTTTCCTAGGAAATGTGATGTATTCATTATTTTACTGTGACTGTCTCTTCTGAGAAGTAAAGACTATTCCTATTTTTATTTGTGTTTTTAAAAATATCTAATTTTATACTCTATACTATTCCTCTTAAAGTTATATACTTTGCTTTCTAATTGGAATGTGTCTAAGAGTTTAGGAAAAGTACTTCCTAAAAAAAATACTGAAATTCATGATTATAATTTTCATTCACATTCCAATGTAACAAGTAGTAAATCATTCTGAATGAATAAAGCTGCGTCATTTAATTTCATTGTCACCACTTGACACAATGTATAAATAAGTTATTACTTACTGGAAATTGGGCAGAAATTATAAATACATACAGATATGATATAGGAGAACAAGCATGGAGTTCCTGAAAATCAAAATAAAACATTTTTCTAAGTTATTTGGGTTTACAATAAAGAAGAATTTTCTAAAGAAGAAATTTGCAAACTTTAAAATGTGTGGAAAGACCTGATAGTCCACAGAAATTGCACAATTGATGATGCTCATTTCTAGCGATGATTTTCATGAAGGTTACAGATTGTAGTCCAACAAGTGACAATCTTAATAAATCCCCAGGTAATTCTATTGCTTCAGTGGAACAGGAGATTGTAAAACATTTTTGTTTATTTTTCATTATTAGCACTATTTTATATAAGGTTCAAGAAATAATGGGGAATTTAGAAACCAAAAAGCTATTCCAATATTTCTTTCTGAAAGACTGACAGATCATTTAAAAAAATATACCCTCTTTTTTTAGGGTGTCTGTTCCTACTAAGATACTTTTTTAGCATACTGTAAATGATATATTAATCATTATCCTGGTCATCATTATTTGATTCATTTGATCCTGGAATCATTATTTGATTCTCAACTCTGCATTGCTTTCCATAATCTTATATGACCACATGCTAGAAGTAGGTTAGTTCAGTCTATTCCACAGAAATGAGTAAAAACCTAAACACATGATCAGATTACCATTTTAATTGGATGAGAATTTAACACATGAAAATAACGTTTGCATAAATTTTACTCCCATATCTTCTCCTCAATTTTCCCTTTCTCTGTAAATGTACTTTTTTCAGTTCCATGATTTTTGTCCCTGTGTTGTGTGTTTTAAACACACAGAGTCCACTTAGTGTGTCAGTGTAAATATGTGTAGGACCATCCACTGGGATGTTCAAAATCTATTAGGGACCAAAAATGAAGAACTTACTTTCCTTAGCAACTATCATCTCTCATTGATACCATAACTAAAGTTGATATTTCATGGATCTTTTCCTATCTATGCTAGAACTTTATCTGGCTTAATCTACTGTAGATCTTATAGATGCAGTAAGAGTCACTGTGAGTTCTTGTATGCAATGATGATGTTATGTCTGGTAAATATTCTTTAGCAGTACATAACTATTCCATTTGGCTCTTACAATTTCATTGTGTCTCTTTCAGGATGTTTCCCTGATCTTTGAATAGAAGGAACATAGTACATGTGTTCCATTTAGGGCTGAATATTCCTCAGTCTCTTAGCTTTTTTTTAATGTGGGTCAGTTGTGAGTTTCTGTCTTAATTGTCATCTACTACAAAAAGAAAATTTTCTAATGAGGATGAATGATGCACTAATCTTTGATTATAATGATAAAAACATATTACTATACCCACTAAATTGATTTATGAAAGTATTTTTATTATTTCTTTTCATTTTGAGATCAAAATATCATTTCATCATTTCTCACTTATATTTTCTCTTTCCGAATTTTCTTTTGTATCCTACCTTTCTGTCTTTAGAATTTATTCCCTCTTTTAAAGTAACTGTTGCTATATTTATACACACAGACATTCATTTACATATATGTTCTTAACTATAATCTGTTCTGACTGTATAATATTTATGTTTTTTGTGTGGTTCAGGTATGGCAATTTGGTATTGAATAACCAATCTGGGTTATACTTGGAGAAGATTATTTCTACTCTTGGTATTTCTTAATTTCCTACAGTTCTTTCTGTAGGCTTGAGGCTTATCAATCATTCCTTCATTTACTTTGTGATATCTACTGATGTCATCCTTGGTAAACTAATGTTTAGTGAGTCATGTCTGTGATATTTTATTGGTGTAGTTTCTGATATTGATAGAAGACAAATTCCTCCAGCAAGCTTCCTAGTCCTCTGACTCTTACAAAGATTTTTCCTACTCTTCTGAAATGTTGACTTAGCCCTGTGTTAGAGAGTGCTTCATAGATATATTCATTGAATTACCAAGATCTTCTTGGTAATTGTTTGTTTGCCTTGTTAAAGAATTATCTTCACTACACTGGGCTATGATTACTGTTTGATCATTTGACATCTTTCTACTAGTGTACACAATAATCAAAGTCTTACTGTATTTTCTGCTCTTTTAGTCACTCTTTATATTAGCATTTTGTGTGCACTGATTCACAGCCTTAGCCTGGTATACAGATTCTCTGACTTGGAATGTTACACAATTAATTTCATTATACATTTCAATTATTATGTTAGTTTTAAAGGATATTCCTGTAACTGGACATTACTATATAAAGCAAAATAAACCTTAATCATCATAACAAACATTCTGTGTTTTCTGTAATATGTAGAGTATAAAGAAAATAAAAGAAAGAAAACTAGGGAAATGGAAGTGATTGTATTCATTTCTGTTATGTCTCATTAGGCATGGACATAGCAACTTCTAGAAGAAAGCTTTATTTTGACTCAAGTTTAAGAAGCTTTCCCTATGTCATGTGTATCATAGAAATGCATTTACAAAAGATTGAAAAGCTCAGCCTATTTTACTTAAAATATCTAGTAACAATACTTCTTATGACTATGAAACTGAAGCAGATGGAATATAGTCAGGATCTGGACAAACCTAAAAGTCCACAATAGTGAGATTATAAGAGCTATAGTCTGTGAATGACACTAAGAAACAGTGGGTTTTGTTCATTTCTTCGTTTTGCTTTTTTGTATACTGAAGGGTGGTTGCACATATGAAAACATAGTAGTTGCAACAGCATAAACAAAATCTGCACTAACAGCTAACAGAAAATTCTAATACATAGAAGGTATGTAGACCAAAGCAACATTTTTGTAAAAGTAACTCCTAACAAATGGAAGCTACTGGAAAAAGGAGAGTCACTTTACCATAAGTTACAGCCCCTAATGACCACACATGGACAGCAAAACTCTACTTGGAGTTTAAAAAGATTGCACTCAGAGTTGAATAGGTAGAGAGAAAGGATGAATGTGGTGGAGATGGAGTGAAGTCATGAATATGATCAAAGGGCATTGTGTGAAATTTTCAAGGAACTAATCCAAATGAGAAAAGATTTAAATAGAGTAAATTAATTTTCCCCCATATAGACTATCCAACCTCAAGTGGTCAGCCCTGAACAAAAGTATGTAAGCAATGCTAAATGGACTTAGTAGGTTGTATATACATTTATATTCAACATAATTATATACATGTATGTACAGACATGTGACAATATATTATATTATATGTATGCATCTATATAATATGCATATGTACAGATATATAAAAACAATAAAGAAGAGATCATAAATTTTGGAAGAATGAAAGACCAAAGAAGAGTTGGAGGTAGTAAAATCAATATTGATTTAGATCTAGTGTTCATTCAAACAATTCTCTACATAAATTATAAAAATTTAATGAACTGTTGAATGTAATAGATTTTTTCACTAGTTAAGGATACATCCTTTAGTGCATATGTAGCAGAGGATGGCCTTATTTGGCATCAGTGGGAGGGGAGACCCTTTGTTATGCAAAGGCTTGATGCCTCAGTTTAGGGGAATGCTAGGGTGGTGAGGCAGTAGTGGATGGGTGGATGGAGGATTACCCTTACAGAAGCAAAGGGTTTGGAAGATGAGATTGAGAGTTTGTGGAGGGGAAACAGGAAGAGATAACATCTGAAATGTAAAAAAAAATGTAAAATAACCAAAAAAAAATTCATCCTTTTCTCATCCAGACTACCTGCTTTCAATTTCAACCACTCATGTGACAGAATATAGCTATTCGTAAATCCAGTCCTGCCATTCTTATCTGGCCCCTGGAGACATCAGAAACACACTTGGTATACAAATATACATGCAATTAAAACACCCAAACATATAAAATATCTTTGAAAAGTTGATAAATTATTGGCATAACATAATGAAAGAATGTTAAAATAAGTATTATAAATTTAAGAGGGTATGAATACTAAACTATATGTACTATAGACACTACATTAATTCTGACAGGAAAATTCAGTCTGACCATAATGACTGCCAAAGATTCCATGACCTTACACACTAGGAAGTGATATCATATGTGTCACAAAACACATTTACATTGAACATGTACAAATTGTCAAATGTATTTAAAGAGAAAACAACAAAAGAGTAAATGTAAAGAATGATGCAGTAGACTTTTAAAACTCCGTTTTTTTTTTTTGCTGTTGTTGCTGTTATTCTGAAATGTCATTGTTCAAATAACAACTATTGGGGGAGATAAAATACCAATAACAAAAATATAAATGTTTAATTTTTCATTGATTATGCTGATATATCAGCAAATATTTAAGAGAAAGTACATACCTAAATAAAATCTATGTTCCATGTTCTAGCTATACTATTAAACCTGAGATTTTTTTCTTTGTATTATACATTTGTCATTTTGTGACTTATGCTTATATAATGACATCTCTGTGACCCTCTCAAGCAAGAGAATTAGATAAAATAATAAATCACTCATTGTTAGTACTTTAAAAATTGATGATGCCCTGCAATCATCTGAGAAAGGACTTCACTCATCCAGAGTTTGGATATTTAATCCCTGAAGGGCTTCAGTAACAAAGCAATTTCTGTTGCTGGTCAGGACTCATTGGGCTGGTTAAAATTAGCATGCAACAATCTAAACTGCAAACTGAAAATTTTTGTTGTTTATAAATAAGTTTCTTAAATGCAGGCCTACCTGAATCAAAATTTCTTTTACTTAATTCTATTTTCTTGAGAACTTCATTCATGACTGCTGCATCTATATCACTCCAGGTCAGTCTAACCTTTACCACACCCATGTCTAACCCCTAAAAATTCAAACCTTTTACTTTCTATTCAAATTTAGAACATATTGATTTTTATTGTGTGAGGCAAGGAATCAGTAGAGGTTAATGGATGGTGAAATATTATCAAATACAGTATATATAATATAATTTAATAAGTTTTAAAAATACTTAATAAATTTTTAAAGAGACCTATATCATATTATATTTCTGGTAAATTTCACTCCAGTGTTACTACATTTATGAACATATTCCATTATTTACATACAATTTATATTTTAACTTATTTTAGCATTCCTTCCTTTTGGTATATATGTATATACATTTATGTATAATTCATATAGGGTCTTGTGAATGTATTTTATAAGTTAACTGTCCTCTATAAGAGAAAAGACAAATAAATAAATATGTAATTACCTGTTAGAGGAAGTGTACAAAAATTAAGAAGTAATTATTCACATTTTATTTTAGTCTATTTTTTTATTAATTGGTTATTTGATTTATTTACATTTTAAATGTTATCTCCCATTCCAGTCTCTGCTCTGCAAACCCTCATCAAATACCCCCTCATTTATGCCTCTAAGAGGGTGCTTTCCCACCTACCCACTCACTCCGGCCTTATCCCTCTACCATCCCCCTACCCTGAGGCAACAAGCCTCCAGTAGACGAAGGACCTCCCCTCCCAATAATGCCAGATAAGGCTATCCACTGCTACAGATGTCGCTGAAGCCATAGACCCATCCATGTATACTCTTTGGCTGGTGGTTTAGTTCCTGGGAGTTCTGGGGAGTCTGGTTGGTTGACATTGTTATTCTTCCTATGGGGTTGCAATCCTGCTCAGCAACTTCAGTCTTTCCCCTAACTCTTCCATTGTTATCCCAGGACTCAGTCAGATGGTAGGGTATGAGTATCTACATCAGTCATAGGTGGAGGCTGGCAGAGCCACTCAGAAGAAAGCCATACTAGGCTGTGGGTTAGAACTCACGTGGGGCAGGGCAGGTTGGGCATGCCCGCGTGCTGTGGCCAAGGCAGTCCCTGGAGCAGTGGAGTCGCTGGCCCATGGGACTCAGCAGCTCAAGCCGCCTGCAAACCATGGGTGAAGGGAAAGAATGGTGGCAGCAGGATCCCAGAAGCAGTGGCGCAGGGACCCAGTGTGGCCCGACTGCGAGGGAGGGAGTCCCTGGAGCAGGGATGGAGGCAGCCAGCAAAGGTGTGGGTGCATGGGCCGCTGCTGCTGGGGAAGGAGCCCCGCAGACCGCTGCAGCAGAGAGTGCGGAGAGGGTTTTCCCGTGGGCGAGTTTCCCACTTACACAAAAAGGTCCAAAGTTCCAGGAGACACGTGGAATCGAAGACATGAAAGTTTTATTGGTCATGATGATAGTTGTATCTAGATGTGAATGCACCCCCACAAAATGCCAGGAGGAGCCCCCTTATATTGGGGAGAGGGAAAAAGGAGGAGCTGGGGAGGGGAAAACTTAGTTATCTATGCCCCCCACCCCACCCCCCGGCCTTTAGATCGAGGCAGAGGTCTGTTAGTCAAGCCCTCTACCTGTGCCTTACGTGACTCACCCATACAAGTGAAATGGAGGTCTCTGGGTTCTGGGGGCATGGTCAAACACCCCAGGATGCCTTCCTACAGCCTGATGCTAGGCTACTGTCTGGGGGTACTTTTTGGCATCAGTAATAGTGTCTGGGTTTGATGTCTGAAAATGGAATGGATCCCAAGTTTGGATGGTCTCTGGACTGCCTTTTCTTCAGTCTCGGATCCATTTCTCTCTCTCTCTCTCTCTCTCTCTCTCTCTCTCTCTCTCTCTCTCTCTCTCTCTCTCTCTCTCTGTATTTCCTTTAGACAGGAACAATTCTGTGTTAAAAATTTAGAGATAAATGAGTGGAGCCATCCCTTAACTGGAGGCCATGCCTATCAATCTGGTGATGTCTTCAGGTTCTATCTCCCCTTTGGAGAGTACTTCAGCTAATGGCCTCCCCATTGTGTCCTGGGAACCTCTTCATTCTCTGAAGTCTGGGAATTTCTAGTAGTTGCCCTATTCTACCCCTCCTACGGCTACATATTTCTATGCAATCTCCTGACCCTATGAACTTCTGTCCTGACACTTCCCATAACATATGCTGCTTTCTGCTTTTTTCCCTTCCCTTCTCTTCCTTCCAGGTCCTTCCCTTCCTCTACTTCTCGTGATTATTATTTTCCCCCTAAGTAGGATTGAAGCATCCACAGTTTGGTCTTCCTTCTTTTTAACCTTATAAGGTCTGTGAGTTTTATGGTGAATAGTCTGAACTTTTGGGCTAACATCCACTTACCTGTGAGTACATAACCATGAGGGTTTACTTGGGTCTGGGTTACTTCACTCAGGATGATATTTTATAGTTCCATCCATTTGACTGCAAAACTAAGGAAGACATCAGTTTTTGTTGTTGTTCTGATTTCTTTGTCTTTTTATTTTTAACTTTTTTTAAATATCTTTGCTAATTTCTATATTATTTTTAATTGGATATTTTATTTATTTACATTTCAAATGTTATCCCCTTTTCCAGTTTCTGCAAGCCCCTTATCCCATCCCTCCTTATCCTGCTTCTATGAGGGTGCTCCCCCATCCTCCTACCAACTCCTGCCTCACCACCCCATCATTCCTCTACCCCAGGGCATCAAGACTTCACAGGATCAAGGGCCTCTCCTCCCACTGATGCCAGATAAGGCCACTTCATCTCCCTCACTACTTCCCCTAACTCCTCCAATGAGGTCCTTGTGCTCAGTATGATGGTTTGCTGCAAACATCCACATCTGTATTAGTCAGGATCTGGTAGAGACTCTCAGGAGACAGCTATATCTGGCTCCTGTCAGCAAGCACTTCTTGGCATTCACAATAATGTCTAGGTTTGTCATCTTCATGTGGGATGGATCCCAAGGTGTGGCAGTCTCTGGATGGCCTTTTCTTCAGTCACTGCTCCACTCCTTGTCCCTATATTTCCTTTAGACAGGAACAATTCTAGGTTAAAATTTTGGAGATGGGTGGGTGGCCCCATCTTTGAACCAGAGGGCCATATCTAACCTCTGGATATGGTCTCTACAGGTTCTCCCTCCCCTTTGTGGGGTATTTCATCTAATGTCATTCCAGTGGGGTCCTAGGAGGCTCTTGCTTTCCTGGCATCAGGGACTTTCTGATTTCTACCCCCATCCCACATTGCTACACAACTCTGTTCAATTTCCTGACCTTCTGTACATATCCTCCATCTCCTCCCATACAAGATTCTTCCCCTCTTTTTCTCTTCCTCCTCTTTTCTTCCTCCAAAGCCCCCCCCCTCTACTTCTCTTGATAATTTCATTCCTCATTCTAATTAGGACCAAAGCATTGACATTTTGATCTTCCTTCCTCTTGAACTTCATGTGCTCCATGAGTTGTACTGTAGGCATTCCATGCTCTTTGCCCTAATAGCCACTTATCAGTTTGAGTACCTACCATGTATAATATATTGTGACTGAGTTACCTAGCTCAGGATGATATTTTCTAGATCTATCCATTTGCCTAAGAATTTCATGAAATCATTGTTTTTAATAGCTGAGTAGTATTCCATTGTGTAAATGGACCACATTTTCTGTATCCATTCCTCTGTTTAGGGACATCTGGGTTGTTTCAAGCTTCTGGCTATTATAAATAAGGCTGCTAAGAACATAGTGGAGCATGTGTCCTTAATACATGTTGAATCATCTTTTGGGTATATGCCGAGGAGGGGTATAGCTGGGTCCTCAGGTAGTACTATGTCCAGTTTTCTGAGGAACTGCCAGACTGATTTCCAGAGTGTTTGTACCATCTTGCAATCCCATCAGTATTTCTGTTTCTCCACATCCTTGGCAACATATGCTGTCACCTGAGTTTTGATCTTAACCATTCTGACTATTGTGAGGTAGAATCTCAGGGTCGTTTTGATTTGTAATTCCCTGATAACTAAGGATGTTAAACATTTCTTTACATGCTTTGTGGCCATTTGAGGTCCCTCAGTTGAGAATTCTCCTTTTTATGAGGTCCCATTTGTCAATTCTTGACCTTAGAGCATAAGCTATTGGTGTTCTGTTCAGGAATTTTTCCCCTGTGCCCACGTATTTGAGACTCTTCCACATTTTCTCTTCTATTAGTTTCTGTGTATTTGGTTTTATATGGAGGTTCTTTATCTAGTTGGACTTGAGCTTTGTACAAGGAGATAAGAGTGGATCGATTTGCATTCTGCATGCTGATGTCAATTGAACCAGCACCATTTGTTGAAAATGCTGTTTTTTTTTCCACTGGATGGTTTTAGCTTCTTTGTCAAAGATCAAGTGACCATAGCTTTATGGGTTCATTTCTGGGTCTTCAATTCTATTCCATTTATCTTTCTACCTGTCTCTGTACCAATATCATACAGTTTTTTTTTTATCACTATTGCTCTGTAATACAGCTTGAGGTCAGAGATGGTGATTCTCCCAGAACTTCTTTTATTGTTGAGAATAGTTTTCAATATCCTGGGTTTTTGGTTATTCCAAATGAATTTGAGAATTGCTCTTTCTACCTCTGTGCAGAATTGAGTTGGAATTTTTACTGTGATTGCATTTTGTAAGATGGCCATTTTTACTATTTTGATCCTGCTGGTCCATGAGTATGGGAGATCTATCCATGTATTCTTAGATTTCTTCTTCAGAAATTTGAAGTTCATGTTGTAGATGTCTTTCACTTGCTTGGTTAATGACATCAAGGTAGTTTATATTATTGATGTTTTTGGGAGGCTTGTTGTTTGCCTCATTTGTTTCTCATTCCATTTACACTTTTTATTTGTGTTAATTTTATATCCATCCTATTTACTGAAGTTGTTTATAAAGTGTAGGAGTTTTCTGGTAGAATTGTTGGAGTAGCTTATGTATACAATCATAGTGCACACAAACAGTGATATCTTGATTTCTTCCTTTGCAATTAGTATCCCTTTGAACTCTGGTTGCCTAATTGCTTGAGCTAAAACTTCTATAACTACATTGAATATATAGGGAGAGATGGGGGAGTCTTGTCTTGTCCTCGATTTTAGTGGGATTGCTTTAAATTTTTCTCCATTTAATTTGATGCTGGCTATTAGTTTGCTGTGTTTTGTTTAATTATGTACAAGGGAATGCCTTGGATTCCTGATCTCTTTAGTACTTTTAAAATGAAGGGATGTTAGATTTTGTCAAAAATTTTTCAGCATCTATGACATGATAATATTTTTTTCAGTTTATTTATATAGTAGATTACATTGATGGATTTCCATATATTTAAAAATTCCTACATCCCTGGGATGGAACCTAATTGATTATGGTAAATGATCGTGTTGGTGTGATCTTGGATTCAGATCACTAGAATTTTATTGAGTATTTTTGCATAGTTATAAGGAGAATTGGTGTAAAGTGTTCTTTCTTTGTTGAGTCTGTGTGGTTTAGGTATCAGAGTATCTGCAGTTTTATAGAATGAATTTGGTAGTGTTCTTTCTGTTCCTATTTTGTGGAATAATTTGAGAAGTATTGATATTAAGTCTTCTTTGAAGGTGTGATAGAATTCTGCACTAAAACCATCTGTCCCTGAGTTTTTCGTTTGTTTGTTTGTTTGTATTTTGTATTTTAATGACCGCTTCTATTTCCTTAGGGGTTATGAGAATGTTTAGATGGTTTATCTAACACTAATTTAAATTTGGTACTTGGTATCTCTAGAAAATTATCCACTCCATCTAGATTTTCCAGTTTTATTGAGTTTTGGCTTTTGAAGTACAATCTGATGGTTTTTATTTTTTGATTTTTTTCAGTTTCTTTTGTTATGTTTGTCTTGTTGGTTTTCTTAAAGAAACAGCTCCTTGTTTTGTTGCTTCTTTGTGTCGTTCTCATTCTCTTTGTCTCTATTTGGTTGATTTCATTCCTGAGTTTTATTATTCCCTGTCATCTAGTCCTCTTGGTTGTATTTGCTTCTTTTTTTCCTAGAGCATTAAAATGTGCTGTTAAGTTGCTAGTGTAGCATCTTTCCAGTTTCTTTATGAAGGTATACAGAACTCTGAGTTTTCTCTTATCATTGTTCCATTGTATCTCTTATGTTTAGATATGCTGTGCCTTCATTTTCACTAAATCTTAGAACTCTTTAATTTCATTCTTTATTGCTTCCATGAGCAAGTTTTCATTGAGTAGAGAGTTGTTCAGCTTTCATTAATATGCGGACTTTCTGTTGTTTTTCTTGTTTTTGAAGACCAGTCTTAGTTCCTGGTAATCTGATAGAATACATGGGATTATTTCAATCTTTTTGTGTCTGGTTGAGGCTTATATTGTGTCAGATTATATGGTCAGTTTTGGAGAAGGTACCATGAGGTGTTGAGAAGCAGGCATTTTCTTTTATATTTTTTATTGGGGAAATATTCCATAGATTTCTGTTAAATCCTTTGGTTGATAGCTTCTTTTAGTTTCACCATGTCTCTGTTTAATTTCTGTTTACATGATTTGTCTATTGGTGAGAGTAGAGTGTTGAAGTCTCCCCCTATTATTGTGAGAGGCTCAAAATGTGCTTTGAGCTTAGTAGCATTTCTTTTACAAATGTGGGTATCCTTGAATTTAAGGCATAAATGTTGAGAATTGTGAGTTCTTCTTGGTGGATTTTTTTCTTTGATGAGTATGAAGTGTCTGTCTGCATTTTTTGATAACTGTTGTTTGAAAATCTAATTTATTGGATATTAGTCTAGCTACTCCAGCTTGTTTCTTGGGACCATTTGCTTGAAATTTTTTTTCCAGCCTTTTACTTGAAGCAGTGCTTGTCTTTGTTGCTGAAGTGTATTTTCTGTATGTAGAAAAATGGTGGGTCCTAGTTAAGTATCCAGTCTATTAGCCTATGTCTTTTTATTGGAAAGTTGATTCCACTGATGTTGAGAAATATTAAAGACCAATAATTGTTGCTTCCTGATATTATTTTTGTTAGAGTTGGATTTATGTTTGTGTGGTTCTCTTCTTTTGTATTTGTTGTAAGAAGATAAATTTATTGGGTTTGTTTTTGGGTGTATTTTCCCTTCTTGTGTTGGAGTTTTCCTTCCATTTTTTTCTGTAGAGCTGGATTAGAGGAAAAATATTGTTTAATTTTTGGTTTTGCTGGGTATAGAATCATGAGTTGTCATTTGTGTTCTTGTAGGGTCTATATGAACTCTGCCTCCAAGATCTTTTGGCTTGTAGAGTCTCTGTTGAGAAATCTGATGTAATTCTCATAGGTCTTCCTTTATATGTTACTTGACATTTTTTTCTTATGGCTTTTACTATACTTTCTTTGTTCTGTGAATTTATTGTTTTAATTATTAATGTGACAAGAGGAATTACTTTTCTGTTCAGATATATATGGTATTTTATAGGTTTCTTGTATGTTTATGGACATTGATTTCTTTAAATCAGGGGAATTTTCTTCTATTATTTTCTTGAATATGTTTAATAGCCTAGCCCTTTAAATTATGAATGTTCACTCTTCTCTTTGGTCTTTCCATTATTTCCTGAATTTCATGTATGCTTTGGGTTAGGAGCTTTTTGTATTTTGTAATTTTTTTTGACTGTTGTGTCCATCTCTTCTAAGCCCGAGATTCTCTCTTCTATCTCTTGTATTCTGTTGGTGATGCTTGCCTCTGTGAATCTTGGTCTCTTTCCTAGGTTTTCCATCTCCAAGGTTATCTCCCTTTGTGATTTCTTTATTGTTTCTATTCCCACATTTTAGTTTTGGATAATTTTGTCAATTCCTTTACCTGTTTGTGTTTTCCTGTATTTCTTTAAGAGATTTATGTGTTTCCTTTTTAATAGCTTCTACTTGTTTACCTATGTTCTCCTGTATTTACTTGAGGTAGCTATTTATGTCCTCCTTCAGGTCCTTTCTCATCTTCATATGATGACATTTTAGATCAGAATCTTGCTTTTTAGGTATGTGAAGGTATTCAGGGCTTGCTGTGGTGGAGAAGCTGGCTTTTGATGTTGTCAAGTGGCATTGATTTCTGTTGCTTATGTTCTTGTGCTTGTCTTTCCTTATCTGGTTATCTCTGGTATTAACTGATCTTGCTGTCTCTGACTGAAGCCTGTCCCTCCTGTGAGTGTGGTTATGTTGGGTCTTGTTTGCTGAGGATGTCTCTGAGTGTGAGAGGGTGTCTGATGTGCCTGACCTGTGAACCTGGTTCTTGTTGACCTCCTGGGAGTCAAGCTTACACTGGGTATTGGCAGGTTAGGGGGTGCTGAAGCACAGGATCTGCTCAAGGGCATAGTTATAGATCAGAAGAAAGTTGTGTGCGTGTGTGTCCAGCAGGCTGGGAGGCCCTGTTTCCACATGGCCCCAGGGGCTGAAGTTAGGTCAGATATTCGGATAGGGAAGTAACTTACATGTGAGCCTAGTGGTGTCAGAAATCCTGTGGGTCATGGTCGCTTTGACCATAGGTGGTGTGGGCAGAACTGGAGTACTGGATCTGCTCCTGGGTGTAGTAAAGAACCAGAAGGAAGATGTGCTTTTGGTACGGCTGGAGATTCTGAGTCCTCTGGGCCCTGGGGCAGGTGAGGTCCCAGTTAGTCCAAATATTGGGGTGGGAGTACTTCCCTGTGAGCCTGGTGGTGTCACAACTCCTGGTTGTCAAGCTGTCTTTGGGAGTGAGCAGGGTTGGGAGGGGGCCTGGAGCATAGTTTCTGCTTCTGGGTAAAGTAGTGAACCAGAAGGACATTTAATTTTTCTTCTTTTTTTTGTGTTTAGTTTTAAGACGGTAGTTTAAATACAAGTTTTCTCCTTTCCTTTTTCTCCCTTTAAACTGTCAGATTGACCAGTTCCTAGCTTGCTGGGGGCCAGCCCCAGCGTGTGGGTGAAGTCTTCTTCTTTTTCTTGGTTCTTCTTGAGGCAGCGGAGGGGAAAGAGCTTTGGCAGGGGGTAAGACTTCGTCTTACAGTATATTTAGGGTTGCTGTATAATAAAACTTTACTTATCTATGTTACTATGCTACTATAGCTGACCTGCCTTCTGTGATCCTCCGAGGCCAGAAACTACAGCTCTTGACATTAGCACCTCATCTTAAAAACAGCAAAGGATTAAGTGAATAACCTTTGTTCCATCTCAGCAGGAACTGCTGGGCTCTAACTTTCACCCTGCAGGTGAAAAGAAGTGGCAGGAAGAAAAGACACTTAGAGATGTGGTTATAGCATTTACAACTAAGCTGTTAAAAGTTTCCTATGAAAGCTATCTAAGGGAAAAAGCAGAAAGGTCGTAAGTGGAGAAAAGGAAAACTTCTATTCTATCTGGGAAAAGGGAAAAATTCTATTCTATACATTACTCTAAATGGGGAAAGGTAAAAATAATTCTCTTCTATCTCTCCATTGTATCTCTCTATTCTATCTGCCTCTTATCTCTTTGTCTTTAGTAGTTATACATCTTTCAGAATACATGACCACATGTTACATAGTTCATCACAAGTTCACACCAAAAATCAAATCATAAATTGATTTGATTGAAATAGAAGTTTACAACAGAGAATTTTTACGTGCATATCCATTAGGAGTAATTATCTGACTAAACATCCATCACCTGTCTAGCTCCACAGGTTCACTGAAGGTTTAAAACTATAACTAAGAAATTAGTGAAGTTTTATATGAATAAAACCAGGCAATATTTTATTTTCTGTCCCAGCACCTATAATAAATTGTTAATTTCCTATTAGTGACCTTTGGTTAACTGTTTTACAACCTCTTAGAATGTCTGGTTACTATCTAAGAGCAATAAACTGATAACACTTGGCAGAGTTCTGACAGAGTTCTCATTCCAGTTTTGACTAGCAGTAAGGGACCTAATAGCAGTCCCAGTATAAAAGAGCTTAATAATCATTGATATAATTTTAGGAATTCTTATAGGATCATCATTAAGACTTAAGAAGTCATCTATTTGTCTATGTAGCATCACCACAAGACAGTACATCTTTGTGGATCTACAGAGATCTGCTTCAAAGGGGTGTGCTATTGCTTAGTGATGTTACATATGTTTAATGGTAATAATAGGTAAAACATATTAATAGCAATCTTTCTTAAAATAAGTCCCTTATATCCTTGTTAAATAAGAGCTCTCTTGTCACAGATTATATAATAATCCAAGGCAAGCCATTTCAGGATGATCACCTGCTAATTATTAGCTTATCCCATTATGGCTCCTGACACTAGCTCCCTTCAAATACATTGTCCTAACCTAAAGAAGGAAATTCTATAGGTATAGGAGGCATAGAGAATATTAAATAAACTAGACCAGAAAAGAGTCCCTTTGAAGATAATATTCAGACATGAAACATACATATAGGACATATGAAGAATATTAAAAGCTACAAAGGAACAATTCTGGGTCAAAACTTCTCATGGGGGTGGTGGGATGGTTATCCCATCCCTCCACTGGGGGCCTGTCTATCTACTAGAGGTGTTCTCAGGGACAAAAACAGAGGAGAAACTGAAGGAATGACCATCCAGTGACCAGTCCAACTTTGGATACATTCCATGGTCAGGCACCAAACCCTGATACTATTGTTGATGCTCTGTTGTGCTTGCAAACTGGAGCCTAGCATGATTGTCCTCTGAGAGGCTTTACTAGCAGCTGACTGAGATAGATGCAGATACTTACAGGCAACTATTGGCCTGTGGCCAGGAACCTGTATGGAAGAGTTAGGGGCAAAACTGAAGGAGCTGAAGGGGATAGCAACCCCATAGGAAGACCAACAGTGTCAAAAAAACATGGTCTTCTGGGAGCTCCCAGTGACTAAGCCACCAACCAAGAGGCAAACATTAGCTGGTCCTGGCCCCATGATACATTTTGTAACAGGAGACTGCCTTGTCTGGCTTGACTGGTAGAGGATGAGCCTAAACCTGTAGAATTTTGATGTCCCAGGGAAAGGGGATACCTATTGGGGAGGAGGGAGCACCCTCTTGGAGGAAAGAGTAAGAAGAAATGGGTTGAAGAACTGTGGGAGGGGGACTTCGAGGGAGCAACTTTTGGAATGTAAATAAATAAAATAGTTAATTTCTAAATATCTAGAAAGGAAAAAAAAACAAGTAACATAATGCAAAAATTACTAGAATACTACCTAACTTCTTAATGGAAGCAGTAAAAGCAATAAGGGCCAGGACTGACATTTGAGAGCCTCAAAGAGACCATAGTTATTAGGCCAGACTATAATACCCAGCAAAATTTTCCAGTATGATGGAGAAAACAAATTATCCCATGATTAATTCAAATTAAGCATTATATATCCAAAAATACAGACCTAGAAAAGATGCTAAAAGGAAATCTTTTATCTTAAGAGTCTAAGAACACCTAAGAAAATAAAAAGAAAGAACAGATCCACATCTACTACCACCAGCAGCACTACCATCAACATAATAACAACATATCAGAAATCAACAAACACTGTCCAGTGAAACCTATACAAATCAGTGTTCTGAACATCTTGATTAAAACAAACAAAATAAAAACAACAAAAACCCAAACAAACAAACAAACAAACAACAGAGAGTAACAAAATGGATGAAAAAAACAAGGTTTGTTCTTCTGCTGTGTCTAAAAAACACACCCTAGAACAAAGGATAAAAGGATAGAAAAAGAAATACAAAGCAAGTGACCCTAAGAAACAGTCTACTGTAACTATTTTTTCTTTTTCTTTTTTTTAACATATTTTCTTTTTTTTATTGGATATTTTATTTATATTTCAGATGTTATCCCCATTTCTGACCCACCCAGAAACTCCCTATGCCATCCACCCTCTTCCTGCTTCTCTGATAATTTGCCCTCACCCACACACCCATTCCAACTTCCCAGCCCTCAAATTTCCCCACCCTGGCTTATTAAGCCTTCAGAGGACCAAGGGCTTCCTTTCCCACCTATGTCTGATGAGGCTATCCTCCCCTACATATACAGCTGAAACACTTCATATGTGCTCCCAGGTTGGTGGTTTAGACACTGGAAGCTCTGATTGGTTTTTATTGTTGCTCTCACCATGGGGCTGCAATTCCTTTCAGCTCCTTCAGTCTTGTCTCTAACTTTTCCATTGGGAACTCCATGATTAGTTCAATGGTTAGCTGTGAGCGTCCGCCTCTGTATAAGTCAGGGTATGACAGACCGCTAAGAAGAGAGCTATATTACGTTTCTGTAGCCTTCACTTCCTGGCATCCACATCAGCCTCTGCCTTTGTTGACTGCATCTGGGATGGATACCCAAGTAGGGCAGTCTCCAGATGGCCGCTCCTTCAGTTTCTGTCCCACACATTGTCTCCATATTTTCTCCAATGAGAATTTTGTTACTCCTTCTAAGAAGGACCAAAACACCCACACTTTGGTCTTTGTTCTTTATGAGATTCATGTGGTCTGTGAGTTGTATCTCAGGTATTTCGAGCTTTTGGGCTAATCTCCACTTATCAGTGAATGCATACCTTGTGTGTTCTTTTGTGATTGGGTTACCTCACTCAGGAAGATATTTTCTAGTTCCATCCATTTGCCTACAAATTTCATGAAGTCATTGTTTTTAATAGCTGAGTAATACTCCATTGTGTAAAGGTACCACAAATTTTTGTATCCATTACTCTGTTGAAGGACATCTGGGTTCTTTCCAGCTTCTGGTTGTTATAAATAAGGCTGGTATGAACAAAGTGGAGCATGTGTCCTTGTTATATGTTGGAGCATCTTCTGGGCATATGCCTAGGAGTGGTATAGCTAAGTCCGCAGGTAATGCTATGTCCAATTTTCTGAGGAACTGCCAGACTGATTTCCAGAGTGGTTGTATCATCTTGCAATCCCAACAACAATGGATGTGTGTTCCTCTTTCTCCACATCCTCGCCAGCATCTGCTATTACCTGTTTTTTGATCTGAGGCATTCTGACTGGTGTGAGGTGGAATCTCAGGCTTGTTTTGAATTGCATTTCCCTGATGACTAAAGATGTTGAACATTTCTTGAGGTGCTTCTCAGCCATTTGAGTTTCCTCAGCTTAGAATTCTTTGTTTAGTTCTATACTCCATTTTTTATTTTGTTGTCTTGAGTCTAATTTCTTGAGTTCTTTGTATATATTTGATATTAGCCCTCTATCAGATATAGGATTGGTAAAGATTTTTTTCCAATCTATTTCCATTTTGTCCTATTGACAGACTTCTTTGATTTACAGAAGTTTTGCAATTTTATGAGATTCCATTTGTCAATTCTTCATGTTAGGGCACAAACCATTGTTATTCTGTTCAGAAATCTTTTCCCTTATGCCCAAGTATACAAGGCTCTTCCTCACCTTCTCTTCTATTAGTTTCAGTGTATCTGGTTTTATGTGGCAGTCCTTGATACTTGGACTTGAGCTTTGTACAAAGAGATACAAATGGATCGATGTGCATTCTTTTAGATGCTGACCTGCAGTTGAACCAGCATCATTTGCTGAAAATGGTCTCCTTTTTTCACTGGATGGTTTTAGATTTTTTTGTCAAAAATCAAGTGACTATAGCTGTGTGGGTTCATTTCTGGGTCTTCAATTCTACTCCATTTCTATGGGGAGACAGTGACATGGGATAAGGGAGGTGTGTAAGAATCAATGAGGTGACCTTATCTGTGAATTACTTTACTGGGGATATAGAAAAATGAAGAGGCCAACTGTGATAGCTAGGCAGGAATCTCAGTGGACCACTAGTAACAGAAACCCTCCCATAAAACTTTTAACCTAAAATTTATCGTCTCTATCAGAAATACAGACATGGAAGATGGAGCAGAGACTGAGGAAATTGCCAACCAATAACCACCCCAACTTGAGATCCATCCCATGGTCAAGCACTGGTCAAGCAGACAGGAGCATTTTGTTCTCTGAGAGGCTCCCCCACAGCAGGTGATTTATACAAATACGGACACCTACAGCCAAAGAGTGGATGGAGCTTGAGACTTTTATAGAAGAATAGAAGGATGTATTGTGGGCTTCAAAGGAGATAGGAACTCCACAGGAATATCAACAGAGTCAACTTACCTGGAATCTTGGGTTCTCAGAGACATAACCACCAAAGAAAGAACATAAAAAGACTGAAGCTAGGACTCCTAACACACATGTAACAGATGTGCAGCTTGATTTCATACCAGTCCTGAACAACTGGAACAGACAAGGACTATCACAAAAGCTTTTGCCTGTACCAAGGATATGCTTATCTAGCTATGCTGACATGTCTGGCTTCAATGGGAGAGACCTAAGGAGCTAATGTGAGTGGATACCCATGGGGTCCCTACCAGCTCAGATGATAGGGGAAGGATTGTGAGAGCCAGTAACCTGGAGGGGGCAGTGAGCAGGATGCAAAATGAATATGCAAAAATATAAAACTAAATTTCAAAAATCATAAAAGAAAAAATTATTTTTTACAATTACAATATTAAAATTAAAATAATAATTAACAAAAATACAATATATTACAAAAATTAATTGTATATTAAAAAATACAAAATTTTTAATAGTAAAAATTACAATAGTAATTGTTAAAGTTAAATCAATATTAGATAAGCAATTTAAACAGACCTAAAACACTTAGTGAAATAGAAACAGTAGTTGAAAGTCTCCTAATCTTATAAATCCCAGATTCTGATGGTTTTAGCACAGAATTCTATCAGAGTTTCAAAGAAGAGTTAACACCAATGCTCTTCAAAATATTACATGAAAGAGAAACAGAAGGAAAGTTGCTATTGTAGAGAGAAAATTATAGATACTGGGTATATAGAATCCTTTTTAGACATAAAATATTCTTTAGGCTTTCTTTAGGAATGTGGAAAGACCAGTCACCATTACTGGAACTGGCCGACCCGCAAAGAAAAAGGAAAGAATGCAGTTTAGCCAGGTGGAACCAAGCTGAGGCCGAAGTGCGGTGTGTGGCCAATGGAGTGCAGCACAACCACGAGGCAGCCTTTCAGGACATGCTTCAGGAATTAGACATTACCACTCTGATATTTTCCCTGGTCCCCTTTTGATTCTGTTTTTTTTTTTTCTTCTTAAACAGATTAGTTACCTTTTTTTAGAGAGAGTTAGTGCTGTTCAGCTTTTATTGCTATGCCATCAATATCAAACCCTTGGACAGGGAAACGGAAGCTATGAAGATACTGAAATGCAAGATCTGTAATCAGATTTACATTAGAAAAAGTGGAGTTAAGTTTTTATGATTAAAAACTATCATTAGAAAAAATGGGGGAATGTAGAGAGAAAATTATAGATACTGGGTATATAGAATCCTTTTTAGACATATAAAAGTGACATATAAAAAAAAGTGACATATAAAAGTGACAGGGCAATGCCGAAGTGACAGGGCAGGACTACATTCTTGAGAAAGATAAGCGTACAGAGAGTTTTCACCTGATCCTGACTCATGTAGGTTGGGTTCCTTTGGAATGTTCCACTATTTTTATGTTATACCACCCTAGCAACCCCCTCACCCCTTCCTCATTCTTTGGTTTGTGGTTTTTTCCCTTAAAAACACCTCTCAAACTGGCTGTCGGGGTCAATTCAGCTCCTGCGTGTGCATACGAATTGACCGGCAGCTAGTTGTCACGCCCTAATAAATAACCTCGCAATTGCTCCGGTACATGGTGTCTCGAGCAGATTACTGGGTGGTCGCAACTTTCTGAGACTTGAGAGAGGGTCTCCCCTCTGCGGAGGTCTTCACTATCAATTTTTAATTACTTTGAAGAAACATTATGACCATGGCAACTATTACAAAATAAGTTAAAGTATTCAACAGAGGCTTCCTTAAAATTTCAGTAACTTAATGTATTATCAACATGGCAGGAAGCATGGTGGCACACAAATGGACATGAGGCTGGATAAGTAGCAGAAAGTTTTAAATCCAAATATGTAAGCAGCAGAGAAAACCAGAGGATCTGGCTTCGGCTTTGAAGTTTCCAATTAATAGAATTAATTAGTCTTCCAAAAGGCCACATCTACCTCAAGAAGGTCACACCTGGTCATCTTCTCAAGTAGCACCATTTCTGAAAGACTAAGCAATCATAAATGTGTATGAGCCGGGGGAGGGGGTGTCATTCTTTTCTTGTTTTTGAGAACTGAACTATGTATTATTGTTATTATTACTATTATTATTATTATTATTATGCAAGTAATGCTTATTGTACAAAACATTCATTCAAAACTTCTCTTGTCTCATCAATATGATGCCAAGGTCTTGGATGTAAGAAATGGCATTATGAAGTTCTCACGAAGATTAGTGACAGTTCTGGAGAATGGGAACTCATTCTTACTAGTGTTAAGGCCTCAGAAATTTTTTTATTGACTAAGTTATTTATTTACACTACAATCAGATGAAAACTGCGCCTCTCCATATATTCTCAAAAGGGAGAGCTCTAAATACTGAGAAATACTTTAAAAAATGTTCACCATTCTTTGCCATCAAGGAAATGTAAATCAAAACTACTTATAACTGTCAGAATGGCTGAGATAGAAAAAAAGATTATATCCCATACTAGAGATAATGTGGAGCAAGGGGAACACTCCTATATTGCTATTGGAAATGCAAAATTTTACACTTTCTTCAGAAGTCAGTGTGGTGGTTTCTCAGGAAAAGGGTAGTTGATCCATCTAGAGACTCAAATGTACAACTCTTGGGTTTATACTCAAAGGATGCTTCATTGTATCACAGAGACACTTGCTCTATGATGTTCATTGCTACTATATTCATAATAGCCAGTAATTGGGAATAATCTATATGTCTCCCAACAGAAGAAAATATAAGGAAGATGGAGTACATGTATAAGATGATGTATTAATCAGACTTTAGAAATGAAATCATGAAATTCATAGGTATATGGATAGAAATAGAAGGGGACATGGGGGGTCAGGAGAAGCCTGGGAATGAGAATGAATATGCACAGCAGTGGGGTTTAGGAAATCTCTGGTAACTAGCTGGAGGCTGGTAACCAGCTGGAAGAAGATATGTAGAGTCTATGAGAGTGCTATTAGGTGAGATTCTACCGGAGAGGGATATAGAAACTGAAGTGGTCACTTCCTGTAGCCAGGAAAGAGTTCCAGAGGAGAAAAGGAAAAATAAAACCACTCACAAAACTTCCAGTACATATTTGTGTTGCCTACAAGATGTGCAGGGATAAAGATGCAGCAATGACTGGCCCAACTTGAGACTGATCTCACGTAATAGAGCCAACCCTGGACACTGTTAACTATACGTTGGTATGCATGCATATAGGAACCCAGCCTGTCTCCTGAGAGACTTTATCCAAGAAAAGATGGAAGCAGATGTAGAAGATCCACAGCAAACATCACATGGAGGATGGGGAATTTTATTAAAGAATTTGAGATAGAAGTGAGCAAGTCAGAGAGATCAAGGGCACTACAAGAAGACCAACAGAGTCAACTAACTTGGGACCTGCGAAGCTCACAGAGTCTGGTTCACCAACCAGGGAGCATCCAGGAGCTGGACCTCGATCCCCCCCAACACATTTGTAATGTGTGGCTTGGTCTTCATGTGTGTCCACTAACAAATAGAGTGGGGGCTGTTACCTGGCATTCCCTCTACCTGGACTGCTTCTCAGTGCCTCAGTGGAAGAGTAAGTACCTAGTCCTGCTGGGACAAGATGGCCCAACATGTAACATGTAGGATAGCTGGAATAGCAAAAACCAATTCTCAACACTAAAAGATCTTTTGGGGGAATCACCACTCGTTACCTCAAACTGTATTACAAATCAATAGTGATAAAGGCTACATGGTATTGATACAGAGACAGACAGGTCCTTCAGTGGAATCGAATCAAAGACCCAGAAATAAACCCACATACCAATGGTCAATAGATGTTTGACATAGAAGCTAAACACTTACAGTGGAAAAGTGGATAGCATCTTCAAATAAATGGTGCTGCTCTAACTGGTGCACTGTATGTAGATGAATGAAAATAGATCCATCTTTTAAATTACCTTGCACAAAGCTCAAGTAAAAGAGGAACAAGGGCCTCAACATTAAAACTAGATACACTGAATCTTATTGAAGGGAAAGAGGGACAGAGCCTCTATCTCTTGGCACAGGGGGATATTTATTGAACAGAATATCAATGGCTCAGACTCTAAGATCAACATTTGATAAATGAGACTTCATGAAACTGAAAAGTTTCTGTAAGGTAAAAGACATAGTCAATAGGACAAGTCCAAATTAGAAACCTACAGATTGGGAAAGAAATCTTTATAAATACATCTGATAGAGAACTACTATCCAAAATATATAGTGGTATCAACAAGTTAACATCCAAAAAACCAAATAACCTAATTAAAAATGGGGTATAGAGCTAAAAGGAGAACTCACAATAGAAGAGACTTGAATGAACAAAAAACACTTAAAGAAATATTCAAATGCAAATTCAAATGACTCTGAGATTCCACCTTACACGAATCAGAATGGCTAAGATCAAAAATTCAAGTGACAGCACTTACTGGAAAAGATATGGAGAAAGAGGAATATTTCTCCATTGCTGGTGGGATTGAAGCTTGTACAACCACTCTAGAAATCAATCTGGTTGTTCCTCAGATAATTAAGAATAGTTCTTCCTGAAGATCTAGATATACCAGTTTTGAGCATATTCCCAAAAGATGCACCACCATACCACAAGGACACATTCTCCACTATGTTCATAGCATCCTTATTTGTAATAGCCAGGAGTTGGAAACAACTCAGATTTTCCTCAACTGGTTCACTTATACAATGGACTAATACTCAGCTATTAAAATTAAGGACACCATGAGTTTTGTAGACAAATGAATGGAGTTAGAAAATATCTTCCTTAGTGAGGTAACCCAGCCTTCAAGGGACATGCATGGTATGTACTCACTTATAAGTGAATATTAGCCAAAAAGTAAAGAATACTTAGAATACAACCCACAGACCATAAGAAGTATCACAAACAGAAATGCCCATGTGAGGACGCTTCAACTCCAGTTAGATTGGGGAAGAAATTAACCATGGGAGGCAGAGGGAGGGAGGGAGGGAACTGTATGGGAGAGGGGAAGGGAAAGGCCAAAAGGGAAACAGGATCAAGTATGGGTTGAGAGTACAGGAGAGAAGCCCAGAGGGCCAGGAGAATATGCAGCCTGAAAATATGCAGCCTTAGAGGGTAGGGAGTAGCTGGACCCTCTAGAAAGTACCAGAGCCCAAGGAGGTGACTCTCATTGACTCTAAGGACTCAAGGTGAGTGACCTTAACCAAAATGTCCAACAATGGGGAGAGGGAACTCAAGGAGCCCATCTCTAATAGAGAGATATGGCCTCAAGTGGAGGGGCAGAATTATTAACCCACATTCAAAATTTCTGACCCAGAATTATTCATTTCTAAAAGAACTACAAGGACAAAATGAATAAAAGACTGAGAGAAAGGTGGTACAATGACACCATCACAACTTTGTATCCATTTCTTGTGAGAGGGGTACACCAAGGCCTGACACTATTAATGATGCTATGATGTGCTTACAGACCGAAGCCCAGAATGGTTGTCCTCTGAGAGACCCTTCCAGCAGTTAATTGAGACAGATGGAGATTCCTACACCTAACCACTGTACTGAAAACAGGGCCTCCTGTGGTTGAATTAGGAGAAGAGATGAGGAAGCTGAAGAGGTGGATGGTCCTATAGGTAGACCAGCAGTCTCAATTACCCCAGAACCCAGAATGCTCCCAGAGACTGAGCCACCAACCAGGCAGCATACACTGGCTGGACTGAGGCTTCTGGCACATATATAGCAGAGGACTGGATAGTTTGACTTCAGTGCTAGAAGATGAGCCTTGAGAGAATTGAGGCCTCAGGGAAGCAGGAGGCCTGGAGGGGGGTACCATCTTCTTGGCAATGGGGAGGAGGAATAGGATGAGGAACTGTGTTGGGTGACCTGGGGGAGGGCAATGGGTGGAATGTAAATAAATAAAATAATAATAAAATAAATAATAAATAATAAAATAAATAATAAAATAAAATAAATAAAATAAAAATAATGATAATTATACCTTTAAATTGCTGATATTGTTTGTTTCCTTATTTATATATTGACTTTGGTTTTGTTATTGATTTAGCTTCTTCTATCTCAATATTTTAAACAATGTCTTTGTCTTTCTTTGTCTGTTAATTTTCAGATTGAAAATATTTTAACAGCCCATACAATTAGTGCTAAAGAGCTTTAAACCATTATTCACTAATTAATCACCATTAATGTAAAACTTAACATATTTTGTCTTACATGAATTTTCTTTTATTTCTTCCAGAAAATTATGTTTTACATGGGTATTTTTACAATAAATTTCTCTCCATTATTATAATTTTTATGTTATAAGGAAACTAAAAGTTGATAGCTTTGAACAACTCCTAAAATCTCAAATACATTACAATAGCCTCTATATGTATAGTACTTTATTAGTATAGTAATGTACTGATAAAATAGAGATTGCAAAGAAAACCATATCATGCATAACTCAGATATGAAAAAATAAAAATTTTCATATAATTCTGCTAAGATTATGTAGTGGTCTGATCATGTTTAAAAGCATTTTTACTGGTTTTGAATAAAAAAGTTCTATATCTAGCTATTAATTCATATTTAATTCTTTATTGTTTATTACAAAGAAATAGACGTATATATCCATAAAAAATCAAAATCTAAATATTAATATTAGTTTTCATGGTAATAGTTGACTGTTGAGGACAACCCTATTGTCTGGCAAGAGGTAAATTGGTGAACATATCAGGAAACATTAACATAAAGTAATACTCTTAAGCAATAGAGCTAGAGAGGTGTTGTTATGGAATAATGGGAAGATTGCAAAATATATATGGTGAATAAATTAACAAAATAGTTTTAAAAGGACACTAACTTCTACCTTCAGTAGAAAGACAGAGCAACAAGTTGAGGGATAGGGTTTTCATCCCAGTCAAAAACTCTGACCCATAATTGTTCCTGTCTAAAGGAACTTCAGGGACAAAAATGGCGACCTAGCGACTGGCGCAAATTGGAATCTATCTGATAGGGAGAATCCAAGGCCTGACACTATTACTGATGCTATGGTGTGCTTACAGATATGAGCATGGCTGCCCTCTGTGAGGCCCAACAAACAGGTGACTGAAAGAGATGCAGATACTCCCAACCAATGGACTGCAGTCAGGATCCTTGTGGTTGAATTAGAGACACTGGAAGAAGCTGAAGAGATGAGCAACCTGATAGGAAGACTCGTAGTCTCTACTAACCTGGACTCCTGAGATCTTTCAGATACTAAGCCACTAACCAGGCAGCACACAGTAGCTCGCAAAAGATCCCCAACACACATATATAGTGGAGTACTGCCTGGTCTGGACTCAGTGAGAGGAGATGTGTGTAACCCTGGAGAGACTTGAGGCCCCCACAGAGTTGAGAGGTCTGGTGGGGGGGGGTGGGGTTGGGGTTGGGTAAGATGGGACCATCTTCTTGGAGACAAAGGGAGGAAAAATGGGATGATGACCTATCAGAGGGTAGAGCAGGAGGGAGATAATGACTAGACTGTAAAAACAGATTAAAGATAATTTAATAATAATAATAATAAAAATAAAAATCTATATGGAAAATTTCAGGAAAGAAAAGTAACTTTCAGAATCATAATATATATCTCACATTATAGGATAATATCACAGAGACAAAGGTAATATGATAATAACAGACATACAGTACAATGGAGCCTAGTGCAAATGTTATGAAATAAAGTCCCACAAATAAAATACTTTAAGTTTTGAAAATGGTGACAAAACAAGTAGAAAATTATAATTTTTCAACAAATAATCCAGGGAGACTATATTCACATGTAGAAGATTAAATTAAATCCACATATATCAAGCTGGAGAAAATATATAATATTTGACATACTGAAACAGTTGGAAGCTGTGGTTATTTTTAAGTATTTTGTTCAGAGTACTGAACATGGAGTAATCATGGCAGCCAGTGAATTATAAACGTGTCATGGAGAGTGGTTTGAACTTGGAATAATAAGATACAGATGATAAAAGGTAAAATACATGCTTGTGCTGCCCTGCAATCACTTGAGAATGGAATTGTCTGACTAATGAGGAACTTTGGATATTAAACCCCGAGGGTCATGGATGGTACATGTAATCTAATGGTGACCATCTACTTATAAGCTTTGTACAAGTGGTAGGTAGCTTTCCTGACCCTGCTCTTAGTAATCACCATTTCTCCTCAGGGTCATCTTGCCTCTCCACCTTTCCATGTTCCTCAGAACAAATCCAGACAAGAATTGAATGCCATTCTTTAATCTTGAAGTCCAGGTAATCTGAAATCTCCTTTAGTTATCTTCATTACTAATGGCAGGAGATAATTTATAGGTCCTTTCAAGAATATGTGGGATAAGGAAATGCCAGATACCTGCAGAATTTTCAGTCATTTTTCCTGCTTGCACTCCTCATATACCAACATTTGAGCAGCTTCCAATCTGGTAACTTCTTACATTAATTCTAAATATCAATGCCAACCAACTCTTCCTAATTTGTGAAGGTTCTTCCAGGATTAATTGAATTTTAAATCATTTGATGACTGTCAAAGTTACATAGTGAGTTGAAGCTATTTTTTTATTTATTGCTTCAGGAAAAATTTAGAAAAAACCTTGGTTGAGATTGTGCTTTTTTGATCTAAATAAAAGTTTACTGCACTACTAGACATTATTATAACATCTCTTTAAAGTTTTTTTATTGGTTATTTTGTTTATTTACATTTCAAATGTTGTCTCACTTCTCAGTCTCTCTGCTACAAACCCACTCTCCCTTCCCTCCTCTCTTTTGCCTCTATGAGTGTGCTCCTTCAACAACTCAACCACTCCTACTTCACCTCTCTAGCATCTCCCCATGCTGGGGCATCAAGCCTCCAGAGGACCAAGGGCCTGCCGTCCCCTTGATGCCAGATAAGGCAATCTTCTTTTACAAATATAGATGGAGCCATGGATTCCTACATGTATACTCTTTGATTGGTGGCTTAGTCCTTGAGAGATCTGTGTAGACTCGTTGGTATTCTTGTTCTTACTATAGAGTTGTAATTCTGTTCACCTCCTTCAGTTCTTCCCCTAACTCTGGGTTGTTGGGCTCAGTCTGATGGTTGGTTGTGAGTATCTGCATCTGTATTAGTCAGGGTCTGGCATAGCCTTACAGAGAACAACCATAGATGCCAGTGAAGCAAGAGACTTCCAGGACCCAACAGGGATGACATTAGCTGAAATAAACAACAACAAAGGAGAGAGAAAATCTGAAGAAACCACCTCCAGTAAATAGGCACGGCCCCTAGTTGAGGGATGTGACCACATACCCATATCAAAAATTTTAACCCAGAATTATTCCTGTCTAAAGGAAATGCAGGGACAAACAATAGAGCAGAGAATGAAGGAAAGGCCATCTAGACACCGCCCCACTTAGGGATACATCCCATTTGCAGGCATCAAACACAGACACTATTGCTTATGCCAAGAAGTGCTTTCTTAAAGGAACCTGATATGGCTGTCTCCTGAGAGGCTCTGTAAGCACATGATTATAACTGTCTTGATATTTAAATTTTAAATGTAAGAAGAATTTTGAATAGACAATGAAATAGTATCTACATATGTACATAATAAGCCAATCAGATAATTTGCCACCAGATTTTTATATAAAAAAAGAGAAAATCTAATAGATTAGTTGATATTTCATGTTCAACTCCATTTTTCCTTTTTAGAGAGAAAGTACATAGTATAATTTAACTATTCTTAATATACTATATAAATAATTCTAAAGATTTCACATTTTTTGAGTGTATACATATTAATACCATCCTATAAGTATCCTATTGGAGAGAAAAATATAAATAATTTTTATGTACATAAAGTGCTGGAATAAATCAAGTTAATATTAATGATATAGAGAAGAATATATTTCTAAAATCAGTGAGAACTGACAGAGAATACAAATACAATTTTAAAAAGGAAAACAAAGATATTACTCACAGATTTAAAAATTAAGTGCACTAAAAATCTTAGAAGAATAATGAACTTTTGCATTCAATTGAGAAAATAAAAATGCACTATTCACACATGAATTAGAGAAGTAAATGTGCATCATTTTACTTCTAGTAACATTTATTGGTAATATTCAACATATTATATTTTACTGGTCAGTGGTGACAATTGTATTGTTTTCACTATTTTAAATAGTTTAAATATTTTACTGTATAATTATGTTATTCTTAAAAATTTAAAGTTTATAATGCTGTAGATTTCTACTAGAATATTAAGAATGTCTTGGAGCTATAATTTCTGTTGACATTGCAACTATTTTTTTATATATAGGCATCACTATAAGTACACGAGAGAATAGTAACATCAGTGTTATCTATCGAATTGTGTGCTTTTATTGCTTTTCATTGTGCAATATTCTTTATCACAATTCTAATACTTTATTTTTCACTGAATTCTGACATTATTCAAAAGATTATTTATTTTTCATTGTTTTTAATTTTAATTTTTGAGATTGTAATATACATGAAACATTTAGCCCTTCTTTATTCTCCTTCCCATGTACTGTCCCTCTTCTCCATCAAATTAATGTCCTTGTTTTTCACTAATAATTTTTGCATACCTATATGTACATATTCATACATATATATTCTTAAATATGACCAATCCTCTCTATATAATATTATTTGTAAGGTTTTTTCAGGAACCATATTTTGGCATTGGACAACCAATTGTTTTACTCTTATAGGGGAAGACTATCTCTCATACTCCAAAATTATCTAACTTGACAAAAGTTCTCTGTATAGGATTTCTTTCAGATCGTGTCTTTACAAACCTATCACTTCTCTTGTGTATTAAATTGTGAAAAGTGGTCTGACCATGTTTATGCATAAATAATTTACAATAAGCAAACTAGATCAGCAACCTATTACATCCCAAGTACTGCTGTTGAAGATTTTGATTTTATTTTCACATTCTCTTTCTCTTAATATTAAATAATATTTTATAATAGCTTTCAGTTATACAATTTGAAGAAGGACATATTTGACACAGGTGAAAACTATTATATTGTTTACAAACTGGACACTGAAGGCAGATTAAATGTATGAAACATAAAATATCAACTGAGGTTAATTTTCCTTAGATTTAGTATGATTTTTATAGTCCTATAGTTTTGGAGAATTCTTAGTTTTAAAATTATGTATCATTTTTCTTTATTCTTGTTTGGTTCTACATTATAAGAAAAGGCATTTGCACATAAAATACTGAAGTACAGATTAGAGTACAAAGAAAAGAAGTAGACGGCAAAGAAAGAGTGGATATGGGAAAATGGGAGCAGGGCCAGAGTGACCTTGCACCTTTTTTTGTGACCAATCACTTGTATCCCTCCATTCAGACTCTAAGAAATTATGGAATCAGAAAACCAGACAGGAGTAATAGAATTCTTTCTCTTGGGACTCTCAGAGGATCCAGAACTTCAGCCCATTCTCTTTGGACTGTTCCTGCTTATGTACCTAGTGACAGTTTCTGGGAACCTGCTCATCATCCTGGCCATTGTCTCTGACTCTCGCCTCCACACTCCAATGTACTTCTTCCTCTCAAACCTTTCCTTCACTGATATCTGCTTCAGCACCACTACGGTTCCTAAGATGCTGATAAACCTTCAGAAACAGAGCAAAGCCATCAGTTACACAGGCTGCATTACTCAGCTCAGCTTTGTCTTACTTTTTGCTGGAATGGAAAACTTTCTTCTTGCAGCAATGGCTTATGATCGTTATGTGGCCATCTGCTATCCACTTCACTACACAGCCATCATGAAAGTGCACTTGTGTTTTGTGATCATTTTATTGTCTTTGTATATTAGCATTGTGGATGCCCTTCTGCATGGTTTAATGATTTTGCAGCTATCTTTCTGCACACTTCTGGAAATTCCCCACTTTTTCTGTGAACTTTATCAGGTTATCAAGCTTGCATGTTCTGACACTCTCATCAATAACATTCTGATATATGCAATGAGTAGTACATTAGGTGGTGTGTCCCTAGTAGGGATTATTTTCTCTTACTTTAAAATTATCTCTTCCATCCTCAGAATGCCATCATCTGGCGGTAGGCATAAAGCTTTCTCAACATGTGGGTCTCATCTGTCAGTTGTTTCCTTGTTCTATGGAACAGCTTTTGGGGTATACATTAGTTCTGCATTTAAAGAATCATACAAGAAGACTTCTGTAGCATCCTTGATGTATACTGTGCTTCCTCCAATGCTGAACCCATTTATCTATAGTCTGAGGAACAAAGATATGAAGAAAGCTTTGAGAAAATTCATCTAAACATCAATTTTCTTAATATTACATTGTTACTTTCAATGTGGCCGTCTTAACTTTCTCATGGATTACTGGATGAGTCAAATGGCAGCCTTTCAACAATTTGCTTCTCCTAGACTAGTGAATAGATACCATAAAATTAAGTGTTATTGTTGTATATGAAATATCTGTTAGCATTCTGTGGTTTGTGGGGATTTGAATTCCTATGTGGAAAATTTGAGATAAATTTTCTGGACAGTGTCCATAGAATCTGACTCTGAACAAAGGAGTTTAGAAATAATTACCTGAAGCTGGTAACTCACATTATTTACAGTATTATGTAAGAAATGAACAAATAAGCTGAGTAAACATTTCAGTAGGCAGAGCCTACCACCTATTCATAGATAATGCAATGAATATAGTATTTTTATGATATTTATGACATTGCCCTGATGTTCATGAATCCATTCTTATGGTATTATTCTGACCTTTATGGCATTAGGCTTTATGCCATTATGGCATATTTTTTGTAAAACACGTTTTTATTTTTTAACACCTGCATTGTTCTGACTTTTCTCACTGGGGTTAAACTTCTGAATTATCTGTAGAAGTTTCTGTTGAACTCAAAAAATGAATGGAAGTTACAAATTTTGTAAGTCCATGATGAAAGCAGAAGTTTCCTTAGTAGGTGTCTCCTCTTCCCCAGAAATATTTTCTGCATTTGTATTCCTCATATATCAAAGTACTCTATAGTAAGAATTATATTTACTAATAGTATGATAAGGTTCTGAGTTCCTCTGAAAAGATAGCAGCTACTTACAAGTTCTGTGAAAACACAAATAGGTCAATGGGGAGCAAGAAGACTTATCTTATGACCATGAAAAAGAGCCTCCTATTTCACCTTACCTAAATCAGTATAATTACTGAACATATTCTATGTAATTATTCTCATAAGGATACATAAGTATAACTCTTACCCATAAGAAACATCTTTTTGAAGCAGATTTGATCATTAGATAAAGACACAGCTACTCAAAATGAAAGAACCACTTGCTATGCGATACAAAATCTAAATTAATACATAAAAAGCACAAACCTGACATAGAAGGCTCTGGAACCATTACAGAAAAGGGAGGGAGTGGAATTTGGAAGAGGGAGATAATCAGGCATCTTTTACATGATTCTATTTCCTGTATATGACAGGGAAGCTTCTCCCATGAAATATCATTAGTGTCTTCACCTGAACAAGACCTGAAAAAGAATAATACCAATTAACATGCAAATATGTATGTGCCTTTTTAGGGCTCAATTTCTAGATGAAGTGCTTCAAGAAATTCATCTCAGCTAAGAAAGGGAACATTAATCCCACCCAGGAATGAACATCTTCATAGGTGATCAAGGCATCAGCCCTAATGTATCTACCTATGAACAACAAACACCAAAGGTGCATACACACACACACACACACACACACACACACACACACACACACACATATCTGGAAATTCTCCACTACTTCTGCGAGCTTGGTCAGGTTATCAAGCTTGTATGTTCTCACACTCTGATTAATAACAAACAAGTGCTTTAGGTTGTGTACTCATATTAGAGGCTGTTTTCTCTTATTTTAAAATTATCTCTTTCATTATTAGAATACCAGCATCAGGTGGTAGGTATAAAGCTTTCTCAACATGTGGGCCATATACATATGTGTGTGTGTAAAATATCTTATTAATAATTAAACAAGGCCATATATTCAAAAAGCAGTAGGAGAGATAGACAAGATTTCTAAGGGAGGAGAAGGAGAGAATGGTGTAAGTACACACTAATTTTATATAATATTTTCAAAAATTAAAATATATTAGAATGTTGTTATTTGATTAAGATAGCTATTTAGAATAAATTAAAGTCCAGGGAGGCACATCAAAGTGTATTCTTTTGTTAGCTTCTTTTTAAGGTTGTTTTACACTGTAGATATCTTGTCTCTTGCTGGTATAAATGATATTACATCTTCTTGAGTACTGTTTATTTAACTTCTTTATTAAGAGAAACTATGTTCTCTAAAGATCATCTAAATAATATTACCCTTTTGCATATCTTCATCCAGAATTTAGTACATACTCATTGGTAAACAAAATTCTGGTCAGATAGATGAGATTATTATGAATTATTAGGTAGCATCAATATGGTTCATGATGAATAGTCAGCCTATGAAACACCTATAGTGTTTTTAGAAGCATGTATTTGTTGAATCCACAAAGTTTGCTAGTGATTTTGAGTGATCCTAATTGGTTCATATTTCTGATAAGATCACAAGTTATGGCAACATAAATATTCTGGAGATAAATTTGGGGATATTAAAACTACCCCTATGTAGTATGTGATTCCTATTGCAGTTGCTTACAGTGTAATTGCTTTTGGTAGGAAACAAGGCACAATCACTACTTAATATTAAATAATAAAAATGTAGTAACATTAAACTCCAAATTCATTTAATTCTTTGGGCACAAATTCCTTTTCTATAACATACTTATTTATACTTTAGCTTCATAAATTAACTTTCTTGGTTATAGTTTTAACAGTGTATTGCTCTGTGTAAATATTTAACAAATCTCATAGACATTAATTACCCACCTGGCTAATGTTGATGCCATGTCATTTATTACTTATGATAAGTGAATAATTTTCCATTCCTCCTTGACTCATTATTTATGGATTGCTCATTCTTAGTATATGGATTCCAGAAAATGAAAAGTTTTTAATAAAAATAGTGAAAACCTCTAAAAATTAGAGAAAATTTTGTTTGAGTACATTAAAATTTTTAACTGAATATATACAGAAATAAAAGAATATGCACACATAAAATCTGCATTTAGATTTAGGACTTTCAGAAATATTGAGATTTCTCAGAATCATAGCTGTTTCAATTAGTTTTTAGAATTGTCTCTTCAGAGAAGTTATTAAACTGTCATGCTTTTTATAGATAAACTCTTACACAATTAGTTCCTGCACACATACACCATCCAGAATCCTTTTTCATAGTACTGACTCTACTATTGTGTAACTGTTACATTACATTACTGTGATATTGGAGAAGGCAAAAGAAAATAGGGAAACATGTAGAAAACTAGAAATGATGATGTGCAATAAGTGCATGTATGGAAATATTATGAAGAGTTGAGTAACCCATACAATTGATAGGTTTTAATAATATGATTATTAAAGTATATTAATACAATTTAATAATAAAATCTGAGTAATATTGATGAAAACGGGAGACTCTGTGAAGACACATTAAAAGAAAATTATAGGACCTTTGGATGTTCATTATTCTATGAATTATCTTTAAGAATTGCAAATTTTAACATTCATTTTATATATTCATTAGTATATGTATCTGTACATGTATGTATATATGTACATATATGAATGTTCATTCTATATACAGTACAAAAATCCTTTTATTTCTTTTTTTATTCTTTAATCTGTTTTTACAGTCAGTCTTCATTCCAGCCCCAGTCTGTACCCCCATCCTATACCTCCTCCCCCCTTCTCCAAGAGGATGTCCCCATCCCCCCACTACCATCCCAGAAGATCATCCCACTCCCTAGGGCCTCATGTCTTTAGAGAGTTAGGTACATCTTCTCTCACAGAGGCCAGAACAGGTGATCCTCTCCTCTATATGTGTCAGGGGCCACATATCATCTGGTGTATGCTGCCAGGTTGGTGGTTCAGTGTCTGAGAGATCTCAGGGTTCCAGGTCAATTGAAACCAGGTCATGGTGTTGCTATTCTCCTCAGCTTCTTCCAATTCTTCCCCATTCAACCACAGGGGTCCTTGGCTTCTGTCCATTGGTTGTATGCTAGTATCTGCATCTGACTCTAACAACGTTGGGCCTCTAGGAGGGCAGCCATACTAGGCTGCTGTCTGCAAGCACACAACAGCATCAATACAGTGTCAATCCCTGAACCTCCTCTTGAGCTGAATCCAAATTTGAGTCTTTCACTGGACCTCCTGTCTTTCAGGTTCTTCTCCATTTTTGTCTCTGCTGTTCCTTTAAACAGGAACAATTCTGGGTCAGAGCTTTTGACTGTGGGTTGGCAACCTAATCCCTCCACTCGATATCCTGTTACTCCACTGGAGGTGGACTCTACAAGTTTCTCCTCCCTACTGTAGAGCACGTCATCCAAGTTTCCTCTCTTTGGGTCCTGAGAATTTCACACCTCTCAGGTGTCAGGTACATTCTAGAAGGTCTCCACACCTCCTACATCCTAAGGTTGCCTATTTCCTTTCTTTATGCTGGTCTTCAGGGCTTCAGTCCAATTTCCCCCACAATACCTGATCATGTTCTCTGATTCACTTAACTGTCTCATTTCCCACCCAGGTCCCTCCCTCCCTTAGTCCTCCCCCCTGATTTCTTTCTTCTCCTTCCCAAATGGGATTGAGACACCATCACTTGGACTTTTTGGCATTCTGACCTTTTTGAAGTCTGTGTATTTTATCCTAGATCTTCTGTACTTTTTTGTCTAATATCCATTTATTACTGAGTACATACCATGCATGTCATTTTGGGTCTGAGTTATCTCACTCAGGATGATATTTTCTCATTCTATCAATTCATTTTCAAAACCAATGATGTCCATGCTCTTAATAGCTGAGTAGTATTCCACTGTGTACACGAACCACATTTTCTGTTTTATTCTTTTGTTGTGGGACATCTAGTTGTTTTCAGCTTATGTCTATCACAAATAAGGACACTGTGAACACAATGAAACATGTGCCCCTTTGGTATGGTGGGGAATATTTTAAGTATATGCCCAACAATGGTATTGCTGGATCTTCAGATAGATGTATTTCCAATTCTCTAAGGAACCTCCAGATTAATTTCGAGTGGTTGAACCAGAATGCAGTCCCACCAGAAATGTAGGAGTGTTCCTCTTTCTCCACATACTAGACAGCATCTGCCTTCACCTAAGTTTTTGATTTTAGCCATTCTGAATCCAAGGTGGACTCTCAGAGTTGTTTTGATTTGCATTTTCGTGATCACTGCGGACTTTGAAAAATTTTTTAAATTGCTTCACAGTCATTTAAGATTTCTCTGTTGTGAATTCTTTGTTGAGTTCTATACTCCATTTTTGATTGGTATTTTTGGTTTTGTGGTGGTTAGCTTCTTGAGTTCTTTATATATTTTGGATATTAGCCCTCCATCAGATGTGGGGTTAGTGAAGACTATTTCCCAGTTTATAGGTTGCTGACTTTTCTTATTGATAGCATCCTTTAGCTTACAGAAGCTTTCTAATTTCATGAGGTTTCATTTATCAATTTTTTATCTTAGAGTGTTAGCCATTGGACTTTTGTTTAGGAAATTTCTCCTCTGCTAATGAGTTTGAGGCTCTTTCCCACTTTTTCTTCTATTAGATTCAGTGTATCTAGTTTTATGTTGAGATCTTTGATCCACTTGGACTTGAGCTTTGTGCAAGGTGACAAATATGGGTCTATTTTCATTTTTCTACATACAGACAGCTAGTTAGACTGACACCCATTTATTGAAGATGCCTTCTTCTTTCCATTGTATACTTTTGGTGTCTTTGTTAAAGATCAAGTGTCTGTAAATGTGTGGTTTTATTATTGAGTCTTGAATTCTATTCCATTGATCAACATGTCTGTCTCTGTACCAAAACCATATAAGTTTTATCACTATTGCTCTGTGGTAGTGGTAAAGCCTGAAGTCAGAAATGATGATTCCCCAGCAGTTCTTTTATTGTTAAGGATTGTCAGTATTCTGTGTTTTTTGCCTTTCCAGATGAATTTGAGAATTGCTCTTTCCGTGTCTTTGAAGAATGATGTGATTTTGATGGGGATTGCATTGAATCTGTAGATTGCTTCTGTAGATTGCCATTTGTACTATGCTAATTCTACCAATCCATGAGCATTGGAGATATCTTCACTTTCTGAAGTCTTCTTGGATTTCATTATGAGAGACTTGAAGTTCTTTTCGAACAGATCTTTCTCTTGTATGGTTAGTTATCCCAATGTATTTTATATTATCTGAGACTATTGTGAAGAGTGTTGTTTCCCTACTTTCTTTCCCACTTATCATTTTTCCACTTATCATTTGTATGAAGGAAAGCTACCTGTTTTTGATTTAATTTTGGTATATGGTATTTGTATAGATAATTAACCATTTCATCTAGATTTTCCAGTTTTGCTGAGTATAGGCTTTTGTAATAGGATCTAATAATATTTCAATTTCCTCAATTTCTATTATTATATCTCCCATTTTCCATTTCTGGTTTTATTAATTTGGATACTGCCTCTGGGACCTTTAGTGAGTTTGGCTAGGGGATTATCTATCTTGTTGATTTTCTCAAAAATCATTTTTTGGTTTTGTTGATCCTTTGTATTGTCTCTTTGTTTATATTTGGTTGATTTCTCCCATGAGTTTGACTATTTCCTGACATCTAATCCTCTTGAGTGTGTTTGCTTCTTTGTGTTCTAGAACTTTCAGGTGTGCTGTTAACTTGCTAGTCTAGGATCTCTCCAATTTCTTTACCAGAGCATTTGGTGCTATGAATTTTCCTCTTAACACTGGTTTCATTGTGTCCCATAAGTTTGGATGTGTTGGGTCATGATTTTCATTAAAATCTAGGAAGTCTTTCAATTCTTTCTTTATTTCTTCTCTGACCAAGTTATCACTGAGTAGAGAGTTTTTCAGTTTTCATAGGTATGTGTGTTTTCTTTTGTTTTTGTTGTTACTGAAGACCAGCCATTGTCCTTGGTGATCTAATAGGTGATCTAATAGGATGCATTGGATAATTTCAATTATCCTGTATCAGTTGAGCTTTGTTTTGTGACCAAATATAAGGTAAAGTATAGAGAAGGTCCCATGAGGTGCTGAGAAGAAGATATATTCTTTTGTTTTAGGATGAAGTCTTCTGTAGATATCTGTTAAATCCATTTGGTTCACAATCTCTATTAGTTTTGCTGTGTTTCTGTTTAGTTTCTGTTTCTGTTTAGTTCTGTTTAGTTTCTGTTTCAGTGACCTGTCAGTGAGAGCAGGATGTTGAAGTGTCCCACTATTATTGTGTGTGGGTCAATGTGGATTTTGAGCTTTAGTAAAGTTTGTTTTTTAAATGTTGGTGCTCTTGCATTTGGGGCATATGTGTTCAAAATTGAGACTCTCTGTTGGTGGATTTTTCCTTTGATGAATATGAAGTGTCCTTCCTCATCAGGCTTGATAACTTTTGGTTGAAATCTATTTTATTGGATATTAGGTTAGCAACTCTAGCTTGTTTCTTGGGACCATTTGCTTGGAAGTCTGCTTTCCAGCCATTTACTCTGAGATAGTATATGTCTTTGTTATTGAAATGTGTTTCCTCTATGCAGCATAATGTTGGATCCTGTTTGCATATCCAGTCTGTTAGCTTATGTCTTTTTATAGTGGAACTGAGTGTGTTGATACTGAGATATATTAAAGACAGATGATTGTTAGTTCCTATTATGCTTGTTGTCATAGGTGGCATTATGTGCATGTGATTATATCTTTTGGCTTTATTGTGAAATGATTAATATCTTGCTTTTTCTTTGATGTAGGTACCCTCTTTGTGTTGGAGTTTTCCTTCTATAATCATTTGTAGGATTGGATTCATAGATATATATTGTTTAAATTTGGTTTGTCCTGGAATATATTGGATTCTCCATCTATATTGATTCAGAGTTTTGCTGGTCATACTAGTCTGGGCTGGCAATTGTGTTTGATTAGGGTCTCCATGACCTCTGTACAGGCTCTTCTAACTTTTAATGTCTCTCTTGAGAAGTCTGGTGTAATTCTGATATGTTACTCAGTCATTTTTCCCTTTCAGCTTTTAATATTCTTTGTTCAATGCATTTAGTGTTTTGATTATGATGTGAGGAGAGGATTTGCTTTTCCGTTCCAATCTATTTGACTTTCTATTGGCTTCCTGTACATTTATGGCTATCTCTATCTTTAGGTTGGGAATATTTTCCTCTATGATTTTGTTGAAGACATTTTCAGGTGGCATTATGGGAATCTTCACTCTCCTCTATACGTATTATTCTTAGATTTGGTCTTTTTGATGTATCCTGGATTACCTGGATGTTTTGGGTTAAGATTTTTTATATATTTAATTTCTTTGACAGTTGTGTCAATATCTTCTAAGGTATCTTCTACACCTGAGATTCTCTCCTCTATCTCTTGTATTCTGTTGGTGATGCTTAAAAATGTAATTTCTGACATCTTTCCTAGGTTTTCATTTCAAGGGTACCTCCATTTTTGGTTTTTGTTTTTTAAATTTTTTCAACATCCAATTTTAGGTCTTGCACCACTTTGTTCAATTCCTGTTTGGTTGTGTTTTCCTATATTTCTGTGAGGGATTTATTTGTTTTCTCATTAAGGGCTTCTATCTGTTTACCTGTGTTTTCCTGTATTTTTTTCAGTAAGTTATTTATATCCTCCTTAAAGGACTCTATCATCTTCATGAGATAGGATTTTAGGTCAGCTTTCTGATTTTCAGGTATGTTGGTATTTCCAAGTCTTGCTGTCATGGAAGAATTTGGGTTCTGATGATACCAAAGTATATTGACTTCTGTTGGTTATGGTATTGCACTTGCACCTCTCCATCTGGTTATAACTGGTGTTTGTTGGTCTGAGTGTCTCTGTCTGATACCTGCCCCTTGTGTCCCTGGGTTGCTTCAGGTCTCCTGGTAGACCTGTGGTCCTGACTGTAGCAGACTTCCTGTGATGCTTCAGACTATGTGGTCTTCAGAAGTGCATGCATGCCTGTGACCTGTTGCCCTGGTTATAGTGCCTCTTCTGGGAGGCCTTCAGACTGCTGTGTCTCTGTGTGTAGCTGTTCATCTGGGGTTACTTCAGACTGTGGGGTCTGTTTCCCTGTGTACAGCAGAAGTCCAGGGAGATCTCTAGACTGTTTCAGTTTCCCAGACCACTGTGGTGTCTTCAGAGGAGTAGACAAGCTGGTGATCTGCCCCAACAGAAAGTACAGGCTGGAAGAGGAGTAGAATTTTGGGGTGATGGTTGGGGAATGATGTGCCCTGAGTCCACCAAACTCCTTGTGATTCCCAGCAAGCCCTTCTATTACAAGCCTCCTAATTGTCCACATTTATTTACATAACAATACAGTATCAGTTACTGAGAATTTGGATTACATATTTTGGAAGAAGTTGTAGCAACATTTTATAAGAATGATTTTATCAGGCATTTACTTTAGAGTGGTGGCCACTTAGGGCTTGAAGTGATTGTTATTTGTGATTTTTAAAAATCTTTTTAAAAATAATTTATTTATTTTATTAAATTTTATTTATTCCAAAAATATTATCTCACATGAGGCACTTGCACACTGACACAGGCACATGGTAAGAAATGAAAATTAAAAAAAAAACCCATTGAGTTTTTTCTCAAAGGTTTGAGAAACAGTGCATATAAAATAAAGATTTTCTTATATGATGAACTACAAAATACTTTATAGCCTGCCTCTAATTTTCCTGTCTATTTGTGTTCTAAGATCTTTGCAATATATAGAATACAAAGATATTTGCACACATCTGACAAGTTATGATAATAGTCGAAGCTCTATCTATCACATAACTCTTGAATTTCTCATTTCTAGGGAGAATAACTATACTGTCATGTATATTATTTCATAACAATATTCTATTTTATAATATTAACATAAGTCATTTTTCTGCATTGTCTTGAAGTTGAACCAGTTATGCTTATGCAATCAAAATATGTATCATATTTAAACTGTGATTTATATTTGATGTTTTCAAAGCTAATACCAATGTGTGCAATTGTCCTTTATGAGGTTTAATTAGTACCACATTCAATATTTGGCAACAACATACTGAGTGCTTTCCTTAAGTAATAAGTAATATGCTTCCTTTCATCTATTTATGAATACATGTTTAATACTGATTATTGTACAAAAATATCATGTTAAATTTAATTTAAATATCTTTCCAAAAAGAAGATGAATGACAGGAAATATTCAAGGAATAAGTTTTATATGTTTATTACTTTGTTATTTTAGAAAAGTCTGAAATACAACAATATATCAGCCTTGATTAGTTGTGTGAAAAGGCAGGGTCTTGTCATGGGTATCTATTACCAATATTAAGCAGTGGTGTCCCTGATTCTTCTGACCTCTATGAAATAAATTTAAGTAAGACATACAGAACATAGTGAAGTCTACAGATATATTATGGATCTATGTGAGGCATTCTCAAAGGGTGATAATGGAAAATGCTTACAGAAAATGCTTAGATAGCTGTGTACTTAAGGTATCTTAAATAGATGCATAAAATGTATTGCTATATCCAGATAATTTATAGACCATTTTGGATTAATTTTGAAAGGTGGAAGCAATGGTTTATCTCTGTTAGTTACCAGAATATATTCTTCTCTATAAAAACATCATGAAGTTTTTAATTAAAATATCTGACTTTTCCTATTCCTAAAAGTTAGGCTTACATCCTATTTTTAATCAGTAAGAAAAATTCATTTTCTGGTGTTTAAATATTGTAATTAAAAGCAAGAGGCACATCTTCCATGACTGCTATGTCTCTTAGTATCAGTACATATAACGAACATGTTGCTTTTATTCTGCCTGAGTTTCTATCTGTTTAAAATATTTAATATTGACTAGGAAGATTCAAGATGCTGATTTGTATATATGCATCTTCTTCCCTAGTTTTCAAAGCATGGATAATTCAGAAAAGTACCTCCCTCTCTCCTGATGCATATTAGAATATGCAAAGGTAATTAAAGATGGACTGACACTCAAGGGTTAATTATATTCTAAATTCCTATTTAACCCCTAATGGCTGAGAAGATAATTAAATTTGGAGATGTTGCTCAAAATTAAATTATATCAATATGTGGCCAACTATAGTATCCAGGTCCAATATGACTTGTATCCCTGTTCAAAAAAAAAGATGAGTAAGATTTGTAAACACATATGTGTACATAGAGACAAATAAATTCATGGAATAACAGTCACATTAAATTACAAGGAAGGATAGGCATCCCCAAGCCTTAATAAAGAAGAAATCTGGTGATATTTGAATTTTATGCTAACTCCACAACTATAAAAATATTGATTATTTTTAAGCCAACAATTTAATCATTTTTTAAAAAAGAAACATAGGAAGCTAATACTTTCACTGTAACTCTGAACACTATTGCCACAGCACCTTAAGGACATATGTGAATGATTTGACATAGTCATTATAGTCAAGGAATGGCCAATGTATTGTCATTGGAAAATTGGCAGTGTTCTTCTAGATAGTGTTTTACAAGCAGAATGAGACATACGTGAATTGCAGAATAAATATATATGTTAAACCCATCAACCAACAATTGACAAGTGAAATAAAAGCTCTTATTTCTCATAAACTGTGTTGCATGCCCTAACTTTCTCTAAGAATAGAATTGCCTTAATTTTCAATTGCCACTGCCTTTATTTTCAAAGTATTTTGTAAGATACCATGATAATGTCTCTGCTACCTTACTGACAATGATCCTCAGAATCTCACCGGTGTGTTGCACAAGACTGGGTGCCTTAGGAATCAGCGGGCTCCTGGAAACCCATAATCATCTTTGGTTGAATACAATTCTTTGATTGGATAATGTTTCATCCTTACATACAAAGAACATTAAGGAGTTAGTCACAGGCTGAATCTGACAGTGAAGTATAGGTATCATAGATACTTACTATCCAATGCATCTCATTAGATAATCTGTTTTACTGTAATTCTAATCCCAAGAGAACAAGGCTTAACAACTGAGTATATAGAAGTGTGGAATTCAATGTGTATGATTTGATGAACCCTCAGGAAAAGAATACTATTCTATTGCTTCTGATGACTTTCATGAAGAATTATTTTCAAAGCTTTTTTATTGCATTAGTTTTACAAGAACTTACATTTTTGTTTCTTTCATTTTATGTAGAAAATTCCAGTCTATGTTTTGATTGATACTTTCCTTTTCTAGTTTTTTAAGTTAGTGCTTTGACAATTTTATACATATATATATATATATATATATATATATATATATATATATACATAATTATTTTTCTCTTGACCTCCCACACTTCCTTATCTCACTCATTCCTATCTTAGACTTAGGATTTCTGATTTCATTATGTCACACATTAAATCACATTAATCATATGCAACTTGTGGCAATAAGATGTGATTTATCCATTCAAGACTGATAATGTAAGCAATTTAAAGCATCAATTCCCTCTTTCCTTATATCTTCCCATAGAAAAAGTCAAGCAGTAAGGGGTAAAGCTTCCTGAGTCCTTCCTCCATCAACACTGAGCTGTGGACAGGTCCATTTTCCTTCAGACAGACTGTAATCAACTATAATTAGTGGAAGTCCATTTTTTTTTTTAGTTCCATATACTAGCTAGAGGATGATATTTTGGAGCCCATATGTTCACTATCTTCTGTCTCCTATATTCTTTCTTTCTTTCCTTCCTCCCTCCCTCCCTCCCTCCCTCCCTCCCTCCCTCCCTCCCTCCCT
>NW_021604598.1:368581-453763 GCF_004785775.1 Grammomys surdaster | reverse complement strand
CCTTTCTTTCTTTCTTTCTTTCTTCCTTTCTTTCTTTCCTATCTTTCTGAGTGTTTCCAAAGCCTCAAAGAGTAAGATTTAAATGTCGTCTCTAAAGCTAAAACCTTTTCATATATTTGAGTGTGTTTTGTGTAGACACAAGTTTCTGAATTCACTGAAGTTCACTAGAAATAAAAGCTTCTCTGATTATAGCTGAACGCTGTATCTGTGATAAACATACACACACACTGAGATTTTAGTTAGGTATTAGAATTAATTTCTCCAAGGCCTATGACTTCCCATGATATAGGCTTTTGAACAGTCTTACAGTAACAGGCATGGGCTCTTTCCAATGCTTCGGCCCATAAATCCAATCCCTATACAATCCCTTACTACTATAACATTTAGCAATTTTGCCATCATCGGATATATACTTTTACCCTGCTACATTTACCCTGAAGGTTGTAGTCACAGTTATGGTCACTCGTCATCCCAGGTCTCTAGTTATTCTCAGAGATACCCTCTACTGATTTCCATCAGTCTCAGTCCTCTCATGCCATTTCTTTCCACACCTGATGATGATACCTATCCCCCTCATCACCTTCTCTCCCACTCAGTTCCCTCTCTCCATCTACATCTGATTACTATATTTTTCTTTTCTGAGTGAATCTCACACAGGTTCCATTGGGCAAGTTGCTTTGGGGATCTGCTTTGTACCATGGTTATGTTACTCTATGTATAGTATCCAATTATAAGTGTGTACATATCTTATGTATCTTTTTGAGTCTGCATTAGCTTAATGAGCATGGTATTCTCAAGTTCATTTCATTTGCCTGCAAATTTCATGATGCCTATATTTTTTCATATCTGAGTAGTATTCCATTGTGTAGATATACCACATTTTTAAAATTTATTCTTCAGTTGAGGGATATCTATATTGTTTCCAGTTTCTAGCTACTATCGTAAAAGTGCTATGACCATAGTTGAGCAAGTGTTCTTGTGGTATGGTAGGGCATCTATTGGGTATATGCCCAGGAGAGCTATAGCTGAGTCTTGTAGTAGGAATGTTCTCAATTTTCTGGGTAAGTGCTAAATTGATTTCTAAAGTTGTAGAAATTTACACTTCCACTACAGTATTCCCTTGCTCCACATCATTTCCAACATTTGCCATCATGAGTTTGTGATCTTAGCTATTCTGACCCATATAAGATGAAATCTCATAGTCATTTTTATTTGCATTTCACCAATGACTAAGGACATTGAGCATTTAAGTGCTTCTCAGCTATTTCAATTCCTCTGTTGAGAATTCTGTTTTGCTTTGCACCACATTTTAAATAGGTTATTTGGTTTATTGATGTTTAGTTTCCTGAGTTCTCTCTATATTTTGGATATTAGTCCTCTATCAGATATAGGTTGGTGAAGCTATTTTCTCATTCTCTAGGCTTCCATTTTGTCCTGTTGATGGTATTCACAATTGTGGGAAGCCATGGCAAGGCCTTACTCTTGGCAAACACTCACTCTTGGCTCTCCTATCTACTATTCTTTTTTCTGTTTACCTTCCATGATTCACTTACTAGATAGATGTTTTTAGAATACCTGGTAATGGCAAGGCTTTGTGAGAAAAACAGGTATAACCTAGTTAGACCCCACGTCTGCAGCTAGTTTCTTCCACCTGAAAAAGCCCTCTTTATCTTCCTTCCCCTCCCCATAGCCTGTTTTTAGAGTATATAACAGGTGTGAACAATAAAATCTTTGCCAGCTTGATTCGACTTCTTGACTTGCTTTGTCTCTTTATTTTCTTGTGCATCTCAGTCCTCTCTACAGGGCTTATGGGTCCCACTTTATTGTCCAGCTGGACTGGACACACAATCTTGCAAAAGCTTCCCAATTTCATGAAGTCTCCTTTAATAATTATTAATCTTAATGCCTGATCTATTTGGTGTTCTGTTCAGGAATTGGTCTCCTGTGCCAATATATTCAAGGGTGTTTCCCATATTCTCTTCTATTATCTTTAGTATGCTTGGTTTTATGCTGAAGTCTTTGATCCACTTGGACTACAGTTCTGTGCAAGGTGGTAAATATGATTCTAGTTGTGTTCTACTACATGCAGACACCCAGTTAGATGAGCACCACTTATTGAAGATGCTTTCATTTTTCCATTGTTTTTGACTCATTTGTCAAAAACAAGTGCTAGTAGGCATGCATATTTATTTCTGGCTCTTTAATTGATCAACATGTCTGATTTTGTGCCACTACCCTGAAGACTTTTATTACTATTTCTCTGTAGTATAGCTTGAAGTCATAGATGGTAATACCTTCAGAAGTTCCTTTATTGTGTAAGATTATTTTACCTATCCTGCTGTGTTGTTGTTGTTTCATATAAAGTTGAGAATTGCTTTTACAAGATCTGTAAAGAATTGTGTTGTAGATTGCTTTGGTCTATGTTAATCACACTGATCCATGAGCAAGGGAGATCTTTCCAACTCCTGGTACCTTCCTCAATTTCCTTCTTCAGAGACTTGAAGTCCTTTTCATACATGTCTTTCACTTGCTTGATTAGAATTACGTTAGTATATTTTATGTTATTTCAGGCTGTTGTATAATGTATTATTTTCTTAATTTCTTACTCAGCCTGTTTATCATTTATACAAAAGAGGGCTGCTGATATTCTTGGTTGATTTTTTCATCTACCCACTTTGCAGAAGGTGCTTATTATCTGTAGGAATTCTCTCTTAGAAATTATGGCGTCACTAATTTATATTATCTTACCATGTAGGAAAAGTGATACTTTGACCTCTTCTTTTCCATTTTGTTTCACCTGGATCTTTTTTTATTTGTCTTATTATTCTTACCACAACTTCAAGTACTGTGTTAAATAGATTTGGAGAGAGTAGGCAGCCTTTTCTTATCACTGACTTTAGTGGAATTGTTTTATGTTTATCTCCATTTAGTTTGTTAGGTAGTGGCTTCCTGTATATTGCTTTTATTATTTATAGGTATGCATCTTGTATCTCTGCATTCTCCAAGGCTTTTAACATAAAAGTGTGTTGGATTTTATCAAAGGCCTTTTCTGCAGCTAATGAGCTGATCATGTGGTTTTTTAAATTTTTGTTTATATGATGAATTATGTTGCTGGAATTTTTATATTGAACCATCCCTTCATTCCTTGGATGAAGCCTACTTGACCATGGTGGATGATGTTTTAGGGAGCTTCTTATATTCAGTTTGCAGTATTTTATGAAGTACTTTTTCATCAATGTTCATAAGAAAATTTTGTCAGAAATTCTCTTTCTTTGTTGAGTCTGTGTGGTTTAGGTATCATTATGAAAATAGCCTCATAGGATGAGTTAAGCAATATTCCTTCTGTGTCCATTTTTTTGTGTGCTGGAATCCCCTTAGGGTTTTCAGACAATTCTTAGATTGAAATTCTTAGATGTTTACACAACAAGCAGAACTGAACTTCATAACAGCATGGCATCCTCCTAACATATAGTCCATATGGTCACGTCTCAACTGAGGCACAACTATTGTGCATGTGTTCATGAGTAGGCTTCATTCCATAGTGTCTAAAGTGATTTGTCATTCCTACTGCATGGTCCTCAACCATCCTGTGCCATTCTATGTTGAAATTACGTGATCTGCTTTTTAATATTGATTTTTACAGGGGGTTACAGTTAAGAGATTGAATGAATCTGAGACCTTAAAGCCTTTTTCTAGAGTGACATAATTCTTCAAACAAATCTACACTTACTTTAACTATATCTAGTGTCCATACATACTAATCTTATCACTCCCTATGGGCTTGTAGGGGGCCATTTTCATTCACATCTCCACATTCTACTCTCAGGTCTTCATAGTCTTATAGCCATCATGTATTTATTCCAGTATCAAAAGTCTCTATAGGGCTTATCACTTCCCCAGCTACATACTTTTGATCAGGTTTGAAGAGACAGGCATGAGATAATACTTATATAGCAAACATCAAATTCAACTGAAAAGATTTTCTTTTCTCCCCCATTATATCATGTCATATTATAGTATAAGGCATATCTTGTCTGGGAGATCATTTTACAAATATGAGACTTCACAACTGGGAAAGACTACTGATGATTTTCTTTTGTAGGAGTCTGAACAGCACCCTCTAGTACTGTGAAAGCTAGTTGTAGAGAGAAAACTTACAAGTTAGATGTAGATTAATTTCTCCATGCACAAAATTTTCAGTGTTTTCTGCAATAGGATCTTGTAGTCACGTGCTGAGAAACAACCATAAGCAATCATGATAAAACTGATATTGTATTGGGGATCTTTGAGTCCTCAATGAGAAAATTCTCATAGTCATTCTCTGCTTTTTGTTTTTGGTATTGTTGTTGTAGTTGTTTTAAGACAGAGTATCTCTGTGGAGACCTGGCTTTCCTAGAATTCACTTTGTAGGCAGGCTGGCCTTGAACCCAGACATCTATCTCTGTATCCTGAGCAATTAGATTAAAAGCATGAACCATTTTAAGAGGAAAACTCAGAGCTCTAAGTGCCTACAAAAAGAAACTGGAGAGAGCATACATTAACAACTTGACAGCACACCTGAAAACTCTAAAACAAAAAGAAGCAAATACATTCAAGAGGAGTAGACAGCAGGAAATAATTAAACTCAGGGCTGAAATCAACCAAGTAGAAACAGAAAGAACTATACAAAATATCAACAAAAACAGGAGCCGGTTCTTTGAAAAAATCAACAAGATAGATAAACCCTTAGCTAGATGAACCACAGGGCACAGAGACCATATCCAAATTAATAAAATCAGAACTGAAAAGGGAGAGATAACAACAGAAACTGAGAAAATTCAAGAAAACCCATCAGATCCTACTACAAAGGCATATACTTAACAAAACTGGAAAATCTGGATGAAATGGACAATTTTCTGGACAGATACCAGGAACCAAAGTTAAATCAGGAGCAAATATACCATCTAAACAGTCCCATAATTCCTAAGGAAACACCAGCAGTCATTAAAAGTCTCCTCACAAAAAAAAAAAAAAAAAAAAGCCCAGGACCAGATACTTTTAGTGCAGAATTCTGTCAGACCTTCAAGGAAGACATAATACCAATTCTTTTCAAACTATTCCACACAATAGAAACAGAAGGAACACTACCTAATTCATTCTATAAAGCTACAATCACACTCATACCCAAACCTCACAAAGACCCGACAAAGAAAGAGAACTTCAGACCAAACCGCCTTATGACTATCAATGTAAAAATACTCAATAAAATTCTTGCAAACCAAATCTGAGAACACATCAAAACAATCACTCATCATGATCAAGTAGATTTTATCCCAGGAATACATGGAAGGTTCAATATTTGAAAATCCATCAATGTAATTTACTGTATAAACAAACTCAAAGAAAAAAGCCATGTGACCACCTCACTAGATGCTGAGAAAGAAACTGACATAATTCAATATCCCTTCATGATAAAAGTCTTGGAAAGATCAGGAATTCAATGCCAATACCTAAACATAGTAAAAGCAGTATACAACAAACCAGTAACCAACATCAAACTAAATGGAGAGAAACTTGAAGTAATCCAACTAAGATCAGGGACTAGACAAGGCTGCCCACTTTCTCCCTACCTATTAAATATAGTACTGGAAGTTCTTTCCAGAGCAATTAGACAACAAAAATAAGTCAAAGGGAAACAAATAGGAAAGGAAGAAGTCAAAATTTCACTATTTGCAGATGATATGATAGTATACTTAAGTGACCCCAAAACTTCCACCAGAGAACTCCTAAACCTGATAAACAACTTCAGCAAAGTGCCTGGTTATAAAATCTACTCAAACAAATCCGTAGCCTTCCTCTACGTGAAAGATAAACAGGCTGAGAAAGAAATTAGGGAAATCACACCCTTCACAATAGTCACAAATAATATAAAATACCTTGGTGTGAATCTAACCAAGCAAGTAAAAGATCTGTATGACAAGAACTTCAAGTATCTGAAGAAAGAAATCAAAGTAGATCTCAGAAGATAGAAAGATATCTTATGCTCATGGATTGGCAGAATGAATATAGTAAAAATGGCCATCTTATCAAATGCAATCTACAGATTCAATGCAGTCTCCATTAAAATCTCAACTCAATTCTTCACAGAGTTAGAAAGAGAAATTCTCAAATTCATTTGGAATAAAAAAAAATACCAGAATAGTGAAAACTATTCTCAACAATAAAAAAGCTTCTGGAGGAATCACCATCACAGACCTCAAGCTGTACTATAAAGCAACAGTGATAAAAACTGCATGGTATTGCTACAGAGACAGGCAGGAGGATCAATGGAATAGAACTGAAGAAGCAAAAATGAACTCACACACCTACGGTCACTTGATCTTTGACAAAGCAGCTAAAATTGTCCAGTGGAAAAATGACAGCATTTTCAACAAATGATGCTGGTTCAACTCGAGGCCAACATGTAGAAGAATGAAAATCTATCCATTCTTTTATCCTTGTACAAAGTGGATAAAGGACCTCCACATAAAACCAGATACAATGAAACTAATAGAAGTTGGAAGAACCTCGAATACTTGGGCACAGGGGGAAATTTCCTGGACAGAACACCAATGTCTTATGCTCCAAGATCAATAATTGACAAATGGGACATCATAAAATTACAAAGTTTCTGTAAGGCAAAGTACACTGTCAATAGGACAAAATGGCCACCAACAGATTGGGAAAAGATCTTTACCAATCCTACATTCAATAAAGGGCTAATATCCAATATATACAAAGAACTCAAGAAATTAGACTCTAGACAACCAAATAACCCTATTATAAATGGGGGTACAGAGCTAAACGAAGAATTCTCAACTGAGGAAACTTGAATGGCCAAGAAGCACCTAAAGAAATGTTCAACATCCTCAGTGATCAGGGAAATTCAAATGAAAACAACCTTGAGATTCCATCTCACACCAGTCAGAATGGCTAAGATCAAAATCTCAGGTGATAGTAAATGTTGGCAAGCATGTGGAGAAAGAGGAACACTCCTCCATTGTTGGTGGGATTGCAAGATGATGCAACCACTTTGGAAATCATTCTAGCGATTTCTCAAAAAATTGGACATAGCATTACCTGAGGACCCAGCTATACCACTCCTGGGCATATACCCAGAAGATTCTCCAACATATAACAACGACATATGCTTCGCTATGTTCATAGCAACTTTATTTATAATAACCAGAAGCTGGGAAGAACTCAGATGTCCTTTAACAGAGGAATGGGTACAAAAAATGTGGTACATTTACACAATGGAGTATTACTCAGTTATTAAAACAATGAATTTGAGAAATTCTTAGGTAAGTGATGGAACTAGAAAGTATCATCCTGAGTGAGGTAAGCCAATCACAAAAGAATACACGTGGTATTCACTCATTGATTATTGGATATTAGCCCAAAAGTTTAAAACACCCAAGATTCAACTTATAGACCACATGAAGCTCATGAAGAAGGAAGACAAAGTCAGAATGCTTTGGTCCTTCTTAGAAGGAGTAACAAAATACTTAAGGAAGCAAATATTCAGACAAAGTATGGGATAGAAACTGAAGGAAGGGCCATCTGGAGACCATTCCACCTGGGTCTCCATCCCATGTGCAGTCACCAAAGGTAGACGCTGATGTGGATGTCAGGAAGTGCATGCTGACAGGAGCCTGATAAAGCTGTGTCCTTAGAGATCTGCCAAAGTTTGACATATTCAGAGGCGGATGCTCATAACTAACTATTGAACTGATAAAGGGGTTCCCAATGGAGGAGTTAGAGTAAAGATTGAAGGAGCTGAAAGAGTTTGTGGCCCCACAAAGAAAGCAACAATTACCAACCAACCAGAGCTCCCAGGGTTTAAACCAGTAGCCTGGGAGCATACAGGGAGGGACCCATAGCTCCAGCTGTATATGTAGGGGAGGATGGCCCTGTTGGGTATAGGTGGGAGAGAAGATCCTAGGTCCCATGAAGGCTGGACGCCCTGTGTTGAGGAATTTGAGGGTGGAGACGTGGGGTTGGGGGGGTAGGTGGGGGCACATCCTTATAGAAGCAAGAGAAGGGCAGTTGGATAGGGAGTTCCTGGGTGCAGGGGGGAAATGGGGTAAGAGGATGACATCTAACATGTAAATAAAGTATCCAATTAAAAAAAGGAAAAAATTATTGTGATGAATGGAAGTGTATGATGATTCATGTTTTCTTCAATTTATATAAAATTCTTAAGAACAATAACTTTTTATGAAAAAAAAACAAGAAAAAGTTTTTCATACGTTTATAATTTAGAAGAAATGAAGGTAAAGCAAGTAAAATACTAGCTATTATGGATGTAGAGGAAGTACAACACCCAGAAGAAGATCAACTCCCAGGTGCTCTTACAAGTCCAGGATCACAGATGAAGAGACCATAACATCTGCCCCAGCATACAGAGTCATTGGGTTTCCCAGGACCCACGGATTTAGGAAAACTGCCTGGCCAGTGACATGGTCTCCTCCTTTGTTGTTAAACCTAAAACTCTGAGAAACATGTAGGATTAAGGAAAGAGTATACTGACAGTAAAAGACAAAATAATAATTTTACCAGATGACAGTATCCCCCCCAAAAGGACCAAAATAAAGTAGACCCTTCAGCAATTAAAATGTTTAAGCTGCTAATCAAATGAAGATGAATCTTACCAAATGAAGGAATATATTTGCCATTTATACATTGAATTAAGGATTGTTGTATAGTTGTATATAATATACATAGAGTAAAATGAGAAGCATCAAACACACACGCACATGCACACACACGCACACGCACACACCCACACACACAAAGGAGATAAAGACATGGTGCAAGAGTAAGTGTTAAATATTCTTGAAAAATATAAAAAATCTTTTTCCAGCATTAGCTATGACCTGTAACTCTAGCTCTCAGAGACTTGGTTTCTTTTCATATATTCCACAGACACTGAACTCATGTGCTTAGAAAATAACCTAAATATGTGTCCAAATTCTTAGTCATCATGGAAATGCAAATCAAGATATATTGATATCATCTTACTCAAATCCTAAAGGGTATCATTAAAGAAAGTACATGATTAAAAATGCTAATGAGAATGTGTAGAAAAAATAACCCTTACTATTGCCTTTTGAGAAAACTATATTTGATGAAGGCATAATAGAAATTAGTGAAGAAGCTCCTCTAAAATATAAAAGTAAACCTACTACATATTAAGCCATCTCTCTCATGGGCATTTACCAATCAACTCAAAACCTTGTAACACAAATACCTTCACTTTCATCATCATAGTTCCATTGAAATGAATGTAAAATCCTTCTGATTTCCATCTGCATCTGGAGCTGACCCTGTGTCACAGCTCTTCATCCCCATGTCTCACCTGGAGAGAGCTGGTGTCCAAGGGGTTCTGACACACCTGGTAGCACAGGTACTGAAGGGAGAGAGCTGGTCTCCCAAGAGTGTTCACACACCACTCCAACTTAAAGAGGCAGTAATATCTTCAACAAAATTATAGAAGAAAACTTCCCTAACCTAAAGAAAGAGATGCCCATAAACATACAAGAAACCTACAGAACTCCAAAAAGACTAGACCAGAAAAGAAATTCCTTCCATCACATAATAGTCAAAACACAAAATGCAAAAAAACAAAGAATATAAAAACCAGTAAGGAAAAAAGGTCAAGTAACATATAAAGGCAGAAATAAGAGAATTATGCCAGACTTCTCATCAGAGATTATAAAACCCAGAAGATCTGGGGAAGATATCATAAATACCCTAAGAAAACACAAATGCCATGCCAGGCTACTATACCCAGCAAAACTCTCAATTAACATAGATGAAGAAACCAAGATATTCCATGACAAAAACAAACTTACACAGTATCTTTTTACAAATCCATACCTACAAAGGATAATAGATGGAAAAACCCAGCACAAGGAGAGAAACTACACCTAAGAAGAAGCAAGAAAGTAATCATCTTTCAACAAACCCAAAAGAAGATAGCCACACAAACATAATTCCACCTCTACCAACAAAATAACAGGCAACAATGATCACTTCAAATTGATATATCTTCACATCAGTGGACTTAATTCCCCAATAAAAAGACATAGACTAACAGACTGAATATGTAAACAGGACCCAGCATTTTTCTGCATACAGGAAACTCACCTCAGTGACAAAGATAGACACTACCTCTGAGTAAATGGTTGAAGAAAAAATTATCAAGGAAATGATCCCAAGAAACAAGCTGGAGTAGCCATGCTAATATCAAATAAAATCAATTTTAAGCAAAAGTTATCAAAAAAGATAAGGACACTTCATACTCATCCAAAAAACAAAAACAATACAAAAAAAACCTATCAAGGTGGACTCTCAATTCTCAACATTTGGCCACAAATGCAAGGACACCCGCATTCATAAAAGAAGCCTTACCAAAGCTCAAAGCACACATTACAAGTCATAAAATAATAGTGGGAGACTTCACTTTAATAGTGATCTGTCTCAGCAATGGACAGATTATGGAAACAGAAACTAAACAGAGATACAGTAAAACTAACAGAATTTATGAACCAAATTGTTTTAACAGATATCTATAGAACATTTCATCATAAACCAATAGAATATGCCTTCTTCTCAGCATTGCAAGGTACCTTCTCCAAAATTAACCCTGTAATTGGTCACAAAACAGGCCTCAATAGATACAAGAATATTTAAATAATTCCATGCATCCTATCAGATCACCACAGGTTAAGGTTACTCTTCAAAAACAACAACAACAACAACAACAACAACAACAACAGAAACCTTATATACACAAGGAAACTGTACAATACTCTACTCAATGAAAACTTGGTCAAGGAAGAAATTAAGAAGGAAATTAAAGTCTTTTTAGAATTTAATGGAAATGAAGGCAAAACATACCAAAACTTATGGCACACAATTGAAGCAGTGTTAAGAAGAAAACTCATAGATCCAAAAAGAAACTTGAGAGAGCATACACTAGCAGCTTCATAGCACACCTGAAAGCTCTAGAACAAAAAGAAGCAAATATACCCAAGAGCAATAGATGGCAGGAAAAACTCTAACTCAGGGCTGAAGTCAACCAAGTAGGAAATAAAATTATTATACAAAGAGTCAGCAAGACCAGGAGTTCTTTGAGAAAAATTAACAAGATAGATAAACCCTTAGCCTGACTAGACATAGGGCACAGAGACCATATCCAAGTTAATGAAATAAGAAATGAAAAGAGATATATAACAACAGAAACCTAGGAAATTAAAAAAAAATGATCAGATCCTACTACAAAAGCCTATAGTCAACAAAACCAGAAAATCTGGATAAAATAAAGAATTTTCTAGACAGATGCAAGGTACCAAAGTTAAATGAGGATCAGAAAAACATCCAAATGGTCCCATATCCCATAAAGAAATAGAAGCAGTCATTAAAAGTCTCCCAACCAATAAAAGCCCAAGACCCATTGTGTTTAGTGAGAATTCTATCATACCATCAAAGAAGATCTAATATCAATACTCTTCAAAATATTCCACAAAACAGAAACAGAAGGAACACTTCCAAATTAATTCCATGAAGTCAGCATTACACTTATACATAAACCACACAAAGATCCAAGAAAGAAAAAGAATTTCAATCCAATTTCCCTTATGAATATCGATGCAGAAATATTCAATAAAATCTTTACAAACTGAATCCAAGAACACTTCAAAATTATCATTCAACATCATCAACTAGGCTTCATTCCAGGGATGTAGGAATGGTTCAATATATGGAAAGTATTAACATAATCCACTATATGAACAAACTCAAAGAAAAGAACCACATGATCATCTCATTAGATGCTGCAAAAGCATTTGATAAAATGCAACACTGCTTCCTAATAAAAGTTTTGGAAATATTAGGAATTCAAGGTACATACCTAAATATAGTAAAAGCAATATGCCATAAACCAGTAGACAACATAAAACTAAATGGAGAGACACTTGAAGCAATCTCTCTAAAATTAGGGACTAGACAAGGCTTCCACTCTCTCCATGTATCACCTGTTCAACATAGTACTCTAAGTCCTTGCCAGTAAGTAGAAAACAAAAGACGTTCAAAGGGATTCAAATGGGAAAGGAAGAAGTCAAAATATCAATATTTGTAGATGCAAATAGTATATTTAAGTGACCTCAAAAATTCCTCCAGAGAACTCCCACACCTGATATTCAACTTCAGCAAAGTGGCTGGATATAAAATTAACTCAAACAAATCAGTAGCCTTCCTCTATTCAAAGGATAAACAAGCTGAAAAAGATATCAGGGAAACAGCACTCTTTATAATAGTCACAAATAGTATAAAATACCTTAGTGTGACACTAACCAAGCAAGTGAAAGATCTATATGAGAAGAATTTGAAGTCTCTGAAGAAATAAATCGAAAAACATCTCAGAAGATGGAAAGACCTCCCATGCTCATGGACTGGCGGGATTAATATAGTAAAAATGGCCATCTTGCCAAAAGCAATCTACAGATTCAATGCAATCCCCATTAAAATTCCAACACAATTCTTCATAGAGTTAGAAAGAGAAATTTGCAAATTCATTTGGAATAACCAAAAACCCAGGATAGCGAAAACTAGTCTCATCAATAAAAGAAATTCTGGGGGAATAATCTTCTCTGACGTCAAGCTGTATTATAGAGTAATAGTGACAAAAACTGCATGGTATTGGTACAGTGACAGGAAGGTAGACCAATGGAATAGAATTGAAGACCCAGAAATGAATCCACAAGTCTTAGGGCCACTTGATCTTTGACAAAGGAGCTAAAATCATGCAGTGAAGAAAAAAAAAAGAATATGTTTTTACAAATGGTCCTGGTTCAACTGCAACTTGACAGCACACCTGAAAGCTCTAGAACGAAAAGAAGCAAATACACTCAAGAGGAGTAGATGGCAGGAAATAATCAAACTCAGGGCTGAAATCAACCAAGTAGAAACAGAAAGAACTATACAAAATACGAACAAAACCAGGAGCTGGTTCTTGGAGAAAATCAACAAGATATATAAACTCTTAGCCACACTAACCAGAGGGCACAGAGACAGCATCCAAATTAATAAAATCAGAACTGAAAAGGGAGACATAACAGCAGAAACTGAGGAAATTAAAAAAAAATCATCAGATCTTACTACAAAAGCCTATACTCAACAAAACTGGAAAATCTGGATGAAATGGACAATTTTCTAGACAGATACCAGACATCAAAGTTAAATCAGGAGCAAACTGTCCAAACGGTCCCATAACCCCTAAAGAAAAAGCAGCAGTCATTAAAATCTCCCCACCAAAAAAGCCCAGGACCAGATGTTTTTAGTGAAGAATTCTATCAGACCATTCAAGGAAGACCTAATACCAATTCTCTTCAAACTATTCCACAATCTAGAAACAGCATTTAGAAGAATGCAAATTGATTCATTTTTATCTTCATGTACAAAGCTCAAGTCAGAGTGGATCAAGGATCTTCACTGAAAGCTAGATACACCAAAACTAATAGAAGAGAAAGTGAGGATAAACCTCTAACACATGGAAACAGGGGAAAAAAATCCTGAACAGAACACCAATGGCTTATACTCTAAGATCAACAATCTACAAATGGGACATCATAAAATTGTAAGGTTCTGTAAAGCAAAGGACACTGTCAATAGCACAAAATGGCAACCAACAGATTGGGAAAAATTCTACATCTGAAAGAAGGCTAATGTCCAATGTATACAAAGAACTCAAGAAGTTAGACTTCATAGAATCAAACAACCATATTAAAAATGGGGTACAGAGATAAACAACAAATTCTCCACTGAGGAATATCGAATGGCCACAAAGCACCTGGGCATATACCCAAATATGTTACAACATATAACCAGGACAAATGTTCCACTATCTTCATAGCAGTCTTATTTATGATAGCCAAAACCTGTAAATATCCAAGATGTCTTTCAACAGAGGAATGGATACAGAAAATGTGGTACATTGACACAATGGAGTACTACTCAGCTGTTAAAAAACAATGATGTCTTAGGCAAATGGATGGAACTTGAAAATATCATCCTGAATGAGGTAACCCAATTACAAAAGAACACACATGGTATACACTTACTGATAAGTGGATATTAGCTAGAAGCTCGGAATACCCAAGATACAATTCACAGACCACACGAAACGCAAGAAGAAGGAAAACCAAGTGTGGATGCTTTAGTTCTTTCTAGAAGGCAGAACAAAATACTCACAGAAGGAAATATGGAGACAAAGTGTGGAAGAGAGACTGAAGGAAAGGCTACACAAAGACTGCCCTACCTGGGAATCCATACCAGATACAATCACCAAACCCAGACACTATTGTGGATGCCAAGACGTGCTTGCTGGGAGGAGTCTGATATAGCTGTCTCCTGAGAGGCTCTACCGGAGCATGCCAAATACAGAGGCAAATTCTTGAAGCTCCCTGCTTCTATGAGATAAGTGTTTTCCAGAGAGGAAACCAGGAAAGGGGATTACATTTGAAATATAAATAAATAAAATATTGAATAAAAAACCGCATGATATTTGTAGATGAACTAGAAAATATCATTCTGAGTGAGGTAACCCAGAGACAAAAGAGCAGACATGTATGTGCTCACTATTAAGTGAATACTATGCCAAAAGCTCACAATGCCTATGATACAACCTACATACCATATGGAGAATAGAAAGAAGGAAAACCAGTCTTGCATTGAGGGGGGGAACAGAATGATTGTGAGAGATAGAAGGAGAGGGGGACAAGGGAGAGAGAAAGGAAGAGGAGGAAATAAGGTTGGCAGTATCAGAAACTGGAGATGTGAGAGGGGTACAGAGGGTCAGGAAATCAAACAAAAATAGGTATCAGGAGAATGAGGCAATGGGGATAGCTGAGGTCCCAGACACTAGAGAATCATGAGGCTCCCAAGACTTAATGGGATTGACTTCAGCCATAATGAGCAGAGAAGGGGGAAATAGAATCTGTGGAGACCACCTCCAGTGGATAGGCACAGTGTCTGGTCAAAGGATAGAGCCACCCACCCATCTTAAGGTTTTTTAACCCAGAAATGTTCTTGTCTAATGGAAGAACAAGGACAAAAAAATGGAACAGAGATTGAAGGAAGGGCCTACTAGGAATGTCCTCACCTGGGGATACATCATGTCTGCAGACACCAAAACCAACACTGTTGTCATGGTCAAGTGGCACTCATGAACAGGAACCAAGTGTGGCAGTTCCTGGGGAGGTCCAGACAGCAACTGACCATTGTAGATGCAGATGCTTGGAGCTAACCATCAGACTGAACTCAGAGAACCTGGTGTGGGTGCTGGCAGAAGGACTGGAGTAGTGGAGAGGGACTGCAACTCCATTAGAAGAACTGTATAGGCTGGCCTGACTAGCCAGTTCTCCCAAAGTCTAGACCAAAAAGTGTACCTGGAGGGATCCATGACTCCAGATACATTCAAAGCAGAGGGATGGCCTTGCAGGACAGCAATGGGAGGGGAGGCCATTGGTTCCGGGGAGGTTGGATTCCCCAAAGTAGGGGGATGCTGGAGTCACCACTCCAGGAGAGGAAGGGTGGTGGGTTGGGGAGCACTCTCCTACAGGCAAAAGGGAGAGGGGAAGGCAGGTATGGAATGAGTGGTTGGTGGAGAGGGTAACCTGGAAATGAGATATCATTTGAGATGTAAACAAATAGATAGAATAATTAATTAAAACAAGAATTGTGTTGGAATATTTATGCAGATTGCATTAAATCTGTAGATTGCTTTGAGTAGGATGGCAATTTTTTTCTCTGTTAAACCTATCCATTTGTAAGCATGGTAATTCTTTTTATCTTCTGGTATCTTATTCAATTTCTTCCTTTAAAAAATCAAGTTTTTTTTTTATCATACAAGTCTTTCACTTGCTTGTTTAAAGTTACCTGAAGATACTTTGACTTATCTGTGGTTATTGTGAATTTTGTTGTTTCTTTGATTTCTTTCTCAGTCTACTTGTCATTTGGGTATAGGTGGGCTAATGGTTTTTTTGAGTCTTCTTGCTTGACTTCTTAGGGTGTATGGGGTATATCTATAGGGAGTATTTTGTACTTTTGTGACTAATATACAATTATCTGTGTGTACATACCATACACATCTTTTTGAGTCTGGGTTACCTCACTCAGGATGATATTTTCTAGTTCCATCCATTTGCCTGTAAAATTCATATTGTCTTTGGTCTTAATAGGTGAATATGATTACACTGTGTAAATGAACCACATTTTCTCTATTCATTCTTTGGTTGAGGGACATGTGGGTTGCTTTCAGTTTCTGACATGAGAGAGGCCCCAAGAACATGAGAATTTGTTCATTTGTGTTTTTTTCTGGATTCATTTGATTTTTATTTATGTTACATATATCATTGTAACACTGTTTTTAAGGTCTTTGTCTTGTGCTTTATCTGTGTTAAGGTATTCAGGACTTACTCTTGTGGGATAGCTTAACCACGTTGGTTAAATATTGCCATAAATGTAACTGATTGTATTGTTATGCTAGTATATATGCACCTGTATTTGGAGTTATTAAAGGTCTAGCTGGTAGTTTATGGATTTGTCTTGGTTGGTTAGCAATTTTCTTCTTAGATTTTTGTTTCCCTCTACACTTTCAGTGGGTGTGCCAGCTTAGTGTTCCCTGTTTTACTGGCCTGCTCAGCTTGTGTGTTCACAGTGGAATTCTTGCTAATGTTGGAGGAGTAAGTTGCCAGGAGAAGATGGTTTGAGAAATCCACAGAAGGTATGGACTGAAAGGATGTTATAAGGGTAGGTGAGCAGAGGTTTGTATGTGGAATCCACAGGAGGCATGTCTAGTGTGTTTCAAAACTGCAAGTGAGATTTTGTTGCAGCACTAAAGGTGACCTGGAAAATTGAGTCTGATGTAAGAGAAAGCAGGTTCATGTACATTCTATGTGGCCCTCTGGCAAGAATTTCCTGTAGTTGAGCAGGGGTTATCAGTGGAGTTGAGGACTAGGTCATAGAGAAGAAGTAGGTGATCATATATTTTCAATGTTAACAATTAGATGCAAAAAAGATTTATATAGATTTTTATAAATATTCTCTTCAAGCTCTTCACAATCATCTCATATTTTTTTCACTTTATTTCACTCTTTTTGGCTGTGAGACAGAATTATAATTGACCATCTTTAGTAGCTCCATTAATACAATTACAAGCTAACCAAATATCTATTACTGGAAAAATTAAATTTGGTTAAATTTTACCTCTCATCTTAACAATGAGGGAAAGAAAACACTTTACGTTAATGATAACTTTAAAACTTTTTATATTTGAAGATTACTGTATGTTCTTTTTTTCTACTTTATTTGTATTACACTCGTGATGTTAATTTATTATTCTCATGTGTGACTGGCCTCTGAAACATACCATATTGGGACACTCAGTGGTGAGTTCTTGCAAAAGATCCTCACAGGTGAGTTTGCTTATCTATATCCTTCAGAGAGGGTCCTGATATCCAGTTGGTCCCTACCATCTATTCTATGCAATTCTGCATTAATTACATGAACAGTACTGGATGGAGGGGCTAGTGTAGATATAGGTTAGGAAAGAATAGATCAGGGCAGCTGTAATTTTGGGGAAGCCTTCATGTTGGGTATAATATTTACAGTCTTGGCTTGTTGGAGTAGAGAATATCACTAGTTCTGTAAGTAAATTCTTACCTATGCTTTGTAAGGCAACTCAATAATCTTAGTGGTTTTCTAAAATAAAATTAGGTGGAACCATCCTATGAGTTTTATTCTACTATTGTATCAGTGGTCATGTCTTGCAGATCTGTAGTTATTGTTGCTTATGGGGTTCACACTTCGAAGACAAGGTATTATTTCTCTCCTCTGATAGCATACATAGCATCATCCAGTACTATGAAAGCCACCCACTAGGAGGAATGTTTTTACATCAGTACCAGCCTAATTTCTCCATGTGTTATGACTAAAGAACATAGTATCCTCAGCAATAGAAACTCATGTTTTGGAGGGTAACAAAAAGAAATGGACAAAGAATGGACTATATGCAGTTTTTTTTGAGAGAATGTACAGGTATAATGGATTAAAATGAATATATTGAATATTAAAATTCTTAAATGTATTTATAAATTGAGAGCTACCATGGAAAGTTGAACAAATCTCTTCAACTAAGGTTAAATGGTAACTAGATGTACTGCTTTTGATTAATTTTATAATTCCATTAAAATCTCAAATGATTAAAATAAATTTCAATGCTTACCACCAGTTTGATGGATAATGAGTATTAAATAGATTGTAATAAAATTGGAGAATATTACTAAGTATGCCAGGAAAGTATAACATGTATATACTATTTTAGTAATCAGTATTCAGGTATTTTAGATATTAATATTCTGTGGAAAATATAAAACCAATAGTACAAATTCTGGAAGTGCACACACACATAAACACACAAACTTGAATAAAACATGTCTGACTCTGATTCACTGCCTTGTAAGACAGATCTCATGCCTGGTTCGCGCGCCCGCGTGCAGATGTCAGGGCAGTCCTGGGAGCCGAGACCTCGGTGGCGGCACCCTCTGATACAGGCGGCTATAGAGTCCTGAGAGCTGAGACTCTGAGATGATAAGCACCAGATGAGATACTGGGGCTCGAACAAAAGCAGGCGGAGAGCATCCAGTGTGCTGCATGCTGAGGCGCTCTGGAAATCTCAGCTCTCAGGAGAAAGTGTCCGGTGGCTCGCTAACTTTCTCCCACTCCCACCCTTCCACGTGGGTTTTGGCTTACGTAATGAATCCAAGATTTCACGAGACATGTAGAGTTGAACACGTCCAGATTTATTGTCACGGTGACGGTGGGTTTAGATGATAAAAGGCTCTCTCAAAACATGTTGGAAGGTGTTCGTTTTTACATTGGAAGCGGGTGGGGCTTCAGGTAATATGTAAATTTTAAGGCAGAGACCTGTTAGACTCATGACCTAGCGAGGGCTCTATGTTAGGTCTCTGGGTTTGGGGGGCGTGGCCAAATTACAGTCCCATATCCCACCCTTTATTCTTTCATAAAAAAAGGGGGCATCTCTGAAGGTGGAGTCATGTGACAAGTGACTCTCATGTGAGTCTCTCTGTGGGAGGGATTGTGGAAGCTGAAACTGAGAGAGTCAGAAGGTTTGGGAAGGACCGAAGCACCTACCATGTGAGGCTAGTCTCAGAGACTAGCACACAGGGCTTCTAGGGCCTTATCACCAGGCTTTCTGGCCTCTACAGCTCACTGTCCCACAATTCTCTCTCTTAGGAGAGGTGTCACCTGTGATGAAAATTTTGGATGAGGAAGTCAGAAGAAAACACCACACAGGTCAGGGGTGTAGCATAACCAAACCAAGGGTAATGGAAATTGAGGGTTGGGGTTGGGAAAGCAAGGAGTCATCGAATCAAATAAATAAATATTGTACAATTTGAGAGTAATGACATCTGATTAATCTAAATAGACATTATAATTTCTTCACTGACACATCATTTCAGCTTTGTGACTTTGGCAAGAGTTCATCTGTAGTTGGTATCGAGTATCTCTTGGTCTTCAGTCAGATGAGATGACTGGGAGAAGTCAGTTTGTCAGGTTTCAGGAGATGGCACTGTCTCAGCATCAGCTCGTCTCTGGAGTCTGTGCTCTGACGAGATGTAGACAGCTTGTCTCTGTTGGATCTGTGGATATAATCACAGGGAAGCAGCATCTCCAGCAGGGAGATGTCTGAAAGTTGAGTATTGAATCACTCTTGGAAAGCCAAAGGTGTTTGAGGAAATTGGATGGCTGAAGGAGAAAACATTGTGTTAATAACATCTGGGGTAGACATCCACAGTTTGTCTGTGAAGGAAAACTTGTTTTTAATTAAAAGCTGAAAGGTGTTAATCAGCTTGTTGATTTAACCTGTGGAAGTAAATTTAGATGACTTTCAAACCTTGAAGAAGAATTTTTTTTTAAAGAGTTGAAGAAAGTGTTGGACATATATCATGAGTATTAGAGAGAAAAGGAAATATTTAAACAAAAAGCGAAAAATTTTGGGTTGAAAAGCACGAACACTGTTGCTGTAGGTAACCCTGTTTGGGAGAAAATTATTAATGAAGGGTTTAAAATCAGTGGGGGAGGGGGCCTGTTAGAATCCAGGGCATTGCTCTCTTTTTCTTAGAGAAAAGAAAGGCTAACTTTTAAAGTGAGAAACATAGAAGTTTGATAACAGAGTCAGAAGGAGTGAAAGGCTGTGTAAAGCTGAGCCATGGTGGGGAAGACACCTAGAGGCTAGCACCTAGAGTCAGCAGCTCACTGTTCTCAGAGGGGGAGGGGAGGACAGGCAGTGGCAGTTTCTCTAGGCTCAGCCTGGAGTTTTTAGTTGTGAGAAAGAAACTGTAAGGTAAACAGAGGAGAAGGGGCACAGATTGAGTCTCAGACCCTCTGCTATCAGGCAAGCCAGCTGGGCTATAGCGGGCAGCAAATGACTTAGAAGGTGAAGTGGGGGAGGGGGCAAACAGGGAGCTAGCCCTGTTCCTACAGGCAATTCAGCTGGGCTGTAACCAGCCGGCCGCAAATGGCCGGGGAGTGGGGGAATTTTATACTAGGCTAGTAGGCAGAGAGCGAAAAGTTAACCCCTGGGGGAGGGGCAAACCTCTTGGCAGGCAGAGCACGGGAGATTTCTTGGGGGAAGGGGTAAAGAATGGCGATTAAGGAGTCTCCACCATTTTGTGGAGAACACGTGGAGAGAGAAGCTTAGTTTTTTGAATTAGGCAGAAGTTAGATTGTGGTTAACAATTAGAGAAAAGCGAGAAGGAGAGAGAGTGGGGGTGGAGATGGATGGACAGAGATGTACCTCACAGTTTTCATTGGCGCCAGCAGGGAGAGCTTCTGAGCTGGCTGTGTGTACCTGTCCACCACTAACCAGGGGGATGGTGTCCCATGTGTCTTGGGAGCGTGCGGGCATGGAGTTGTCTGTGTCTCTTGTCTGGAGCAGATGTCTCAGGAGGGTGGAGATTGTCATAGAAGCGGGCGTAGAAAGCTTGGTGTTTGGATAGGAATGAACTAGTCAGATCTTAGTGGGCATAGGCGTAAGACTCTCGTATGTCTGCTCTGGGCCCTAAACGCCATGGGGGGAGAGCGCAGCAGGGCAGAGATCGTGGAGACGTGTGGCTGTGTGTCTGAACACGCCAGCACGTCGGCTTCTATTTTCAGGGTCTGTGGTTGTGCAGTAAAATAGAAGTGAGAGAGTGCACGCTGGGCGTGCACTGGGGAAACAGGAGTCTAGATGTTGTGTCCCATTGGAAGTGATTCTTTAATTTGTGGAGGTCGCCCCACGTTGGGCGCCAGATGTAGGACAGATCTCATGCCCGGGTCGCGTGCCCGAGTACAGATGTCAGGGCGGTCCTGGAGCCGCGACCTCGGCAGCGGCACTCTCTGATACAGGCAACTACATAGTCCTGAGAGCTGAGACGCTAAGACACTGTATGCCAGATGAGATGCTGGGGCTTGAACAAAAGTGGGTCATGAGCATCCAGCACGCTGCTGCTCAGCGAGAGTGCGACAGCGTCCTGAGGCGCTCTGGAAATCTCGGCTCTCAGGAGAAAGTGTCTGGTGGCTCGCTAACTTTCTCCCACTCCCGCCCTTCCGCATGGGTTTTGGCTTACGTAATGAATCCAAGATTTCACGAGACATGTAGAGTTGAACACGTCCAGACTTATTGTCACGGCGACGGTGGGTTTAGATGATAAAAGGCTCTCCCGAAACATGTCAGAAGGTGTTCATTTTTATATTGGAAGCAGGTGGGGCTTCAGATAACATGTAAATTTTAAGACAGAGACCTGTTAGCCTCATGACCTAGCGAGGGCTCTATGTTAGGTTTCTGGGTTTTGGGGGCGTGGCCAAATTACAGTCCCACACTGCCTGACTTGGTGCTTCCCTGGGAGGCAAGCAGGATTCTTGCCCTCATCTCTATGCACTCTTTTCCCTGTTCTGCAACTCAACCTGCATCTCTTGAAATTCTTAGGCAAATGAATGGAAGTAGAAAATATCATCCTGAGTGAGGTAACCCAGTCACAAAAGAATACACATAGTATGAACTTATTGATAAGTGGATACTATCCCAAAAGCTCAAAATACTCATGATACAACTCATAGACCATATGAAACTTAAAGAGAAGGAAAAAAGTATGGATGCTATTATCCTACTTAGAAGGGGGAAGAGAATAATCACAGGAGGTAGAGGAAGGAAGGAATCTTGGAGGGAGAGAGAACAGGCAGTGGAAAAGGAGGGACAGAATCATGTATAGGAAGGGGCAGAAATACAGAAAGGGTCAGGAAATTGAATAGGCATGTGTATCAGTGGTGGATGGAGAACTGATGGTGGCCACTAGAAAATACCACACAGCAGAGAAGGGAGAGGTTTTGTAGGATCCAATGGTGATGACATTAGCTGAAATACTCAACAAAGTGATATAGAACCTGTAGAGACCACTTCAAGTAGATAGGCATGGCCCCCCTTGAGGGATGTGGCCACCCACTCATCTCAACATATTTAGCCTGTAATTATTCCTATCTAAAGTAAATGCAGAGACAAAATAAAAATGGAGCAGAGACTCAAGGGAAGGATATGCGGAGACTATCCTACATTGATACCCATACATAGTTGCAGACAACAAACCCAGCATTATTGCTGATGCCAAGAAGCTTTTGCTATAATGAGCCTGATATGGCTATTTTCTGAGAGTCTCTGCCCAGCACCTGACTAATACAGATGCAGATGGTCACAGTCAACCATGTGACTGAGCTGAGGGACTCAAATGGAAGAGCTAAAGGAAGGAGTAAAGGGGTAGAAAGGGAATGCTACCCCATAGGAAGAGCAATAATATCAACTACCAGTACTCCCCCCTCAAAAAAAGACTTCCAAGGGACTAAACCACCAACCAAAGAATATACATGGAGGGATCCATAGCTCCAGCTACATATGTAGCTGAGGAATGCCTTATCTGGCATCAGTGAGTGGGGAGGTCCTTGGTCCTGTGGAGGCTTGATGTCCCAGCATAAGGGGAGGCTACAGCAGTGAAGTGGGAGTGTGTGGGTAGGGGAAGAACACTCTCATAGAGGCCAAGGGGACTGGGAATTGGACGAGGTGTTTATAGTAGAGAACCTGGGAATGGGACAACATTTGATATTTAAATGAACTAAATAATCAATAGGAAAAAAAGAAAAATAAATGGCAGGAAATAATCAATGTCATGGCTAAAATCAGTGAATTAGAAACAAAGAGAACAAAACAAAGAATCCACAAAAGCATTAGCTAGTTCTTTGAGAAAAATCAATAAGATAGACGAACCCTTAGCCAAACTAACTAAAAGACAGCCAGCCAGACAATATCCTAAGTAGCAAAATCAAAAATGGAAGGGGGGAAATCACAAGAGATTCCGGAAATCCAAAATATCATTAAGTCTTACTTCAGATATCTGTAGTCTACAAAACTGGAAAATCTCAATGAAATGAACAATTTTCTGGATAGATTAGACTTACCACAGTTAAATAAAGATTAGGTAAATCATCTAAATAGTTGCATAACCCCTAAGAAAATAAAAGCAGTCAATAAATTCTCCCAACCACTAAAAGCTAGGTTTAGATAGTTTTAGTCAAGAATTATACAGGCTTCCAAGAAGGTCTAATATCAATACCGCTCACACTAGTCCATAACATAAAAACAAAAGAAAAATATCATGCTCAATGAAGCCACAGTCACTCTGATACCTACAGAACACAAAAATTCAACAAAGAAAGTAAATTTTACATCAATCTCCCTTATGAACCTTGAAAGAAAAATACTCAATAAAATACTTGTAAACCAAATAGGAGATCACATCAAAAAGCACATGATCATTACATTAGAGGCTGAAAAAGCCTTTGACAAAATATAATATCCTTTCATGGTAAAATTCTTGAAGAGATCAGCCACAGTAGTGTAACAAAATACAATAAAAGTAATACATAGCAAGACAATAGAAAACATCAAATTAAATGGAGAGAAACATAAACCAATTCAATTAAAATCAGGGATAAATTAAGGCTTTCTTCTCACTCCCTATCTCTACCATATAGTACTTGTAGTTATAGATAGAACAATACAGCAACTAAAGGAAATCATAGGGATAAAAAAATGGAGAAATAGAAATCAAAGTATTGCTAGTCACCTATGATATAATGATAGACATAGGTGAACCAAAAAACTCTTCGAGAAACCCCCAATAGCTGATAAACACTTTTATTTAGCCAAGAGGTTGGATACAAAATTAACTAAAAATAAAATAATAGTCCCAAATGTACAAATAGTAAATGACTCTAGAAAGGAATTAGGTAAACAACATCCATCCAAATAGACACAAATAATATAACGCTTCTAGGTGTAACTCTAACAAAGAAAGTGAAAGACCTGTAAAGAAAGAACTTCAAGTCTCTGAAGAAAGAAATTGAAAAAGATTTTAGAAGAAGAAAGATCTCCCACACTCCAAGATCACTAGGATTAACATAATAAAAGTGGCCATTTAACAAATAGCAATCTACAGTTTCAAGGAAATCCCCATCAAAATTCTAACACAATTCTTTACAGACTTTGAAGGAACAATTCAGAATTTCATATGAAAAACACACAAAACAAAACCCCTGGACAGCTCAAACAATCCTATATATCAAAAGAACTTCTAGAGAAATCACCATCCCTAACTTCAAGCTATACAACAGTGCAACAGAACAATCTAATTAAAAACTGGTTTGTTATAAAAGCAGACAGGTTTGTCAATGGAATTGAATCAAAGACCCAGAAATCAATCCACACACCTATGAACAGTTGATTTTTGGAAAAGAAGCCAAAACTATACAAAGAAAAAAATGAAAGCATCTTGAACAGATAGTGCTTGTCTAACTGGATATCTGCATTTAGAAGAATGCCAATAGATCCAAAATTATCACCATGCACAAAAGTCAAATCCATGTGGATAAAAGACCTAAGCATGAAACCAGATATTCTAAATCTGATAGTACAAAAAAATTGGGAATGATCTTGAACACATTGGTACAGGAGACAACTTCCTCAACAGACAAATATAGCTCAGGTACTATGATCAACAATTAATAAATGGGACCTGAAGAAACTGAAAAGCTTTTGTAAGACAAAAAATTGAACAAAATCACAGCCTACAGAATGAGAAAAGATCTTCCTCAACCCTTTACCTCACATAGGGCTAATATCCAAAACATATAAAAAAATAAAAAATTTATGTATCAATAAAATAACTCAGTTAAAATGGATTCAATACTAAATATAGAATTCACAGTAGAGGAATCTCCAATGACCTAAAAGTACTGATAGAAATGTTCAATGCCTATTCCTCAGAGATATGCAAATCAAAATGACTATGAGCTTCCATCTTACCCCACTTATAATGGCTAAGATAAAAAAAAAGAAAAACCTCAAGAGAGAGCACATCCTGGCAAGGATGTAGAGAAAGTTGAACACTCCTCTATATCAGATGGGCATGTAAAGTAGTACTCTGGAAATCAATTTGGAGGTTTCTAATAAAAGTGGGGATAATTCTACCACAAGACACAGTTATTTGGCATATACCCAAAATATACTCTATTATTTCACAAAGCAATTGCTGAACTATGTTTATACCAACTTTATTAATAATAGCTAGAAATTAGAAACAACCCATATATCCCTCACCAGCAGAATGGATAAAGAAAATGTGGTTCATTTACACAATGGAATAATATTTAGCTATTTAAAACAAAAGCATCATGAATTTTGCAGGCAAATGAATAGAATTAGTGAATATCATCCTGAATGAGGTCAACCAGACCCCAAAGAAAATGCATAGTCTGTACTCACTTATAAGTGAATATTAGTATTAGCCATAAATTACAGGATAACCTCGTTAAAATCCACACACCAAAAGAAACAATATAACAGTGAATGCCCAAGACAGGAAGGTTTAATCTTTCTTGGAAGGGGAAATAAAATAGATATGATAGGTAGCAGGAGGGAGGGAACTTGGTTAAAGACAGGATGGGGAAGAGAATTGGGGAGTTTTCAGGTGCAGAGAGAGCAAGTGAGAAAATACAAATTTGCGGTGGGCACACAGGTATCTTTAGTTCATGCCAGAGACCTAGGTTATGGGGAGTCCCCAGAAAATCTGGGGATTACTCTATCTGAGACTCTGTCAGTGGGGAATAAAGACCCTGAAATATTGCCACCTCTTGTAGTCAGACATGATCCCCAGTTGAGGAATAAGGACAGGAACCTAACCACAAAACATTCAACACATAATGTGCCCAGTCTACAGGTTTTCAGGGACAAAAAATGGAGCGGAGATTGAGGCAATGGCCTACCAATGACTGGCTCAACTTTAGTCCTATCCCATGAATATAAACCAACTCCTGAAGTATCAGGAGAACAACGATACTTCATTATGCTTGTAAACAAGAGCCTACCATAATTGTCCTCTGAGAGGCTCCAACCAACACCTAAGAGAAACAGATGCAGAGACCCAGAGCCAAACATTATAGGGAGCTCAAACTGTTTTGTAGAAGAGTTGAGGGAAGAATTGAAGAACCTAGAAGGGTAGGGATTTCACAAGAAGAACGAGTCATCCAACCTGGACCTTTGGGGACTGCCAGAAACTGAAGCACCAACCAAAGAGCACACATGGGCTGGACTTAGGCCCCACCACATGTGTAGCAGATGTGCAACTTGGTCTTTAGGAGGGTCTCCCAACAACTGGAAAGGGGAGTATCCTTGACTCTTTTGCCTGGCTGTAGATATTGTTCTACTAACGGGTCTGCCTGGTCTGGCCTCAGTGGACAGGATATGACTAGTCCTACAGTTACTTCTTGTGTCAGGATAAGTAGGTAGTCTGGGAGTCCTTCCTATTTTCAGAGAAGAAAAAAAAAGAGGTGGGAGAGGGGTTGTATGAGGGGGAATTGTGAGGAGAGAGTCTGTAATCAGGATGTATAGAGAATAAATAAATAAATAAATAAATAAATGTTTAAAAAAGTCTGAATTCTTACATTATTATTATTATTTAATATTTATTAATTTAGAGTTTTATTTGCTAGATACATTTCGTATTGAACAATTATTTCAAATAGAAGAACTATATACAACAAGCATATAGAAAGATATAAGTTCAAAATTAATATAAAAATTATATAGCATGTACTCAAGGCCTCTAAAATGGAACAAAGTGGAAGAAAGACATTTGCCTATTGAAAGGTAGGATTCTGGTAACAAAACGTGGGTAATTCTACTCTCCTAAATCTCTTAGGATGTACACTCATGGGGTCAAAGTGTTAAAAGTAGTGTCAGTTTAATGAGGTTCTTTAGATTTGAAATCTCCCAGGGATATACATTGCTGCTTGGAGATAGTTTGATGATCCCTCCTGAAAAATCTGCTGTGATGATGTTCCTTAATGACCAGGACCTTGTTCATATAGTTAGTTTTCAAGGACAAACATTCAAGAATTCTAAAGTTGGATTACATGTTGGCTGCTACAGCAACCTGGTCTTTATGTTTGTTTCTGGGGATCAGAAGTCTGGGACTCATGCTTCTGTAGCAAGTGCTTCAATAATTGAAACATAGCTTCAGACTTCAGGGATAGTATTCTAGCAAATTCTTAAGTGTGGCAACTGTGTCTGATCCAACATTTCATTAATTTTTCAACTTATCGTCTTCTCTATCAGATTTATGAACGACATGGAAAAGGAAAACCAAACAGATTTTCCAGGATTCCTTCTTCTGGGACTGACAGAAGACCCAAAACTACAGCCTGCTTTGGTCAGCTTGTTCTTTTCTATATATCTGGTTACCATTTTGGGAAACCTGCTTATAGTCTTGATTTCCATCTCTGACTCCCATCTTCATACCCCTATGTACTTATTTCTCTCCAATTTATCTTTAAATGACATCTGTTTAAGCACAAGCACAATCCCCAAGATGCTGGTGAACATACAAGAAAATAATCAAAGAATCACATACAAAGGGTGCCTCACTCAAATGAGTTTTGTCTTAATTTTTTGTGGCATGGAAAACTGTCTTCTTGCAGTAATGGCTTATGACCGCTATATTGCTATTTGTCACCCCCTGAGGTATACAGTCATCATGGAACCCTATTTCTGTGTCCTGCTGATTCTATTGTCCCTGTTTGTTAGTGTTGTGGATTCTTTAATGCACAGCCTGATGGTGCTAAGACTGTCATTCTGCACATACTTGGAAATACCAAACTTCTTCTGTGAACTTCCAAAGATGCTCAAGTTGGCCTGTTCTGATACCTTCATTGATAACATCCTGCTTTATATTTCATCATGTATATTTGCTGGAATTCCTCTCTCTGGAATAGTTTTTTCTTATATTCATATCATGTCTTCTATTTTGAGAATGTCATCATCAGAAGGAAAGCACAAAGCCTTTACCACATGTGGGTCTCACCTATCAGTTGTGTCCTTGTTCTATGGGACAGGTTTTGGGGTATATATTACATCTATTATTATGGATTCATCCAGGAAGACTGCAGTGGCTTCAGTGATGTATTCTGTTGTACCTCAGATGCTGAACCCCTTTATCTACAGTCTGAGGAACAGGGACATGAAGGATGCCATGAGGAAATTCTTCTCTAGAATGAATTTTTTTCTATAATATTTCATTTATTTGGGCATCAATTTCTAGAGTAAGTAAACTAATACAATTTTACCGAACCAGAATTTCCACTCTTTTCGTACTGCATTGCTCTAATTTTACAACAAAAGCACTATGTTTTTACTACATCAAACTTCACAATCATGACATTTTCTGTGGCTCTATGACAGGGAGATGGACACTCATTTCCAGTAAATCTGTTACTATGATTTTTAATCACAGTGCACTTACTTGTGAGTTAAGCATTTCTCAACAAATTCAATGCCATTATAAATAGAATTGATGCATTTATTTATTAGTTGTTTGTGTTGATTTTGAGGGAGTTATCATTGATCAGTGATAGTATCTTCAGACCTAAGAGAATAAAGACCCTAAAGTTGATATCATAGAATAATAGAGTTGTCCATCATTATAATAGGACATTTAATGGTGAAGAACATGTTTGAAGAAGCTTGAAATTCCATCAATCCTTCCTACATATCTTTCCTTCTGGGCATTGGGAATAATATAAAAATTCAAGGGCAGTGTCTCATTAAGGCAGAAGATATACTAAATGTTCTTTTTCAGTCACATTGAATAACTTAACTGTATATCAGTTAGATTGACTACCTTTAGTAGGTTGAATTGTCCTACTACCTGGAAGTAGGTAATTCATGCTTGAAGTAGAAATTCATTCCCATAATTTGTCCTCTGAGTTTTATATGCAAGCCATAGCATATGGATGCCTTTATACATAAAGATGGACACACAGTGGATAGACGATAGCTAGCTAGCTAGCTAGCTAGCTAGATAGATAGATAGACAAACTATAAAATATTATGATGTAACAAAATCTCATTTTACTGATAAATGGAGAGCCCTGACTTATGCAAATTTATCCTTTACCCTCTTCACAGAAATCTTGTATTTTTGTGCCTATAATCTCCCAAACATCCACTACCCCAAATTTGGGGATCAAATTTATTTTAAAGCCTTTGAGAATAAGGAAACTAGAGATGATTTCTGATTTTATGGGAAACTGTATTCATCCAGATGGAGAAAAACCAAGTTCTTTAGGGACATTTCTCCTAGAAAATGTGATATAGTCATACTTTTACTGTGAGTGTGTCTTCTGACAAGTAATGACTATTCCTATTTTCATATGTGTTTTATAAAAATATATATAATTTTATACCTTACACTTTGCCTGCTAATTGGAATGTACCTAAGAGCTTAGGAAAAGTACTTCCCAAGAAAACAAGGAAATTCATGATTATAATTTTCATTCACATGCCAAATATAGAAAGTAGTAAATTATTCTGAATGAATAAATCTACAGCATTTAATTTCATTGTTACCACTTGACAAATTATATAAATAAGTTAATATTTATTGAAAATTGGGCATGAAGGGTAAATACATAAAGAGATGATATAGGACATACAGAGAACAAGCATGGAGTTCTAGAAAAATCAAAATAAAATGTTTTTCTAACTTATTTGGGTTTATAAAAAAAGTTTTCTAGAGAATAAAATTGCAAACTTTAAAATGTGTTAGAAGACTTGATAGACCACAAAATTGCAGGATTGATGATGCTTATTTCTAGATAGAGCTGATTTTTATGAGGGTTGCAGGTTACAGTCCAATGATTGACATTCTTAATAAATCCTCAGGTAATTCTATGGCTTCAGGGGAAAAGAAGACTGTGAAACTTGTTTATTTTCCATTATCACCACTATTTTATATTAGATTCAAGAAATAGTGTGTGATTTAGAAACCAAAAGCTATTCCACTATTCCCATCTAAAAAACTATACTTTCTTTCTTGAGGGTGGTCTTTTCCTACCAAGATACCTGTTTAGCATCCTGTAAATAATATACTAATCATTATTCTAGCTGTGGACTTTGACTCCCACCACTGCATTGCTTTCCATAGTCTTATACTGACCTAAGGTCAGCTTATTCTATTCCAGAGAAATGAGTGAATACCAAAATACATGAAGACATCATCATTTTTAATTGGATAAGAATTTAATACATGAAAATAATGTGTTTGCATGTTTGTGTGTTGTGTTTTAAACACACAGAATCTTTAGTGTGTCCATGTAAATATGTATATGGCCATCCACTGGAATATTGAAAGGCTATTAGGGTATCTGATTTCCAAAGATGAAGGACTTCCTTCCCTTATTCACTACTATATCTCATTTATACCACAAATAATGTTTGTATTTCATGGATCTTTTCCCATCCATGCTAGAACATTGTCTGGTTTAATCTACTGTAGATCTTATAGATGGAGCAAAAGTCCATATGAGCTCAAGTGTTTAATGGTGTTGTCATGCCTGGTAAATACTCTTTGGCAGTACACAACTATTCCATCTGGCTGTTACAATTTCATTGTTTCTCTTTCATGATGTTTCTCTGAGCATGATGAGGAAGTAATGTAGTACATATGTTTCATTTAGGGCTGAGCATTCCTCAGTCTCTTATTTTTTGAATGTAGGCTAGTTATGAGTTTCTGTCTTAGTTGCCATATGCTACAAAAGGAAACATTTCTGATGAGAGTTGAAAGATATGCTAATTTTTGAGTATAAAAATGAAAACATATTATTATGTCCACTAAGTAGAGTTACCAAGATATGTTTATTATTTCTTTTACTTTTGAAATCAAAATAACATTACATCATTTCTCACTTACATTTTCTCCTTCCAAATTGTCTATTCTACCCTATCTTTAAAATTAATTGCCTCTTTATGCAGTTACTGTTTATATATATATATACATATATATATATATATATATATATGTATATATATATACATATATATATATGCATACACTTATATACTAACTATAATCTGTACCAACTGTATAACATTTATGTTTATGTGTGTTTCAGGTATGACAATTTGATATTGAATAACCAATTGCAGTTATTCTTGGGGAAGACTATTTCTGCTCTTTGCATTCCTTTTTTTTAAACTATATTTTGTTCAACTTTATTTTTCTTTTTTGTGGAATCTATTTTTATTTCTGAGTTACAGAGTAAGCGTGTAGAGATACATTGTGTTCTTACATACTTTCATAATTTTATTGAATATTTTATTTATTTACAGTACAGATGTCATCCCCTTTCCCCATTTCCCCTGCCTAGAACACCATATCCTATACCTTCTCTTCCTGTATGCTTTTATACCATTTTGATTACATGCATGTATTCAGGTCAATTCTAGGTTGAGGGTCTAGCAATACAATAGATGCAAATAGTCAAGGAACAAGCAATACAGTAAACACAAATAGTCAAAGAAAAAGCAAGGCATTATACCCAATTATATGAACACTCCCATGATCACATTTCTAAAGGCCTATCAGGATAACCAAAGTATCTGAACCTACTTCCCTGTCCTAGCCCAAGGTCATTTTCATATCTGAAGCCTACTTCCTTGTTCAAGCTTAAAATCTAGATTCCTGTCTGAAATTGCTGCTTTGTTCTAGCCTAAGCTTTAGATTTCTACCTGAAATTAATTCTTTGTTCTAGCCTAATGTCAGCTTCCTGCCTGAAGCCTACTTCCTTGTCCTTGGCCAATGTCATATTCCTGCCAAGCAGCTCATTTCCTTGTCCTTGGCCCATGTCATCTTCTTGCCAAGCAGCCACAAAGGCTCTCCATCTCTCCCCCTTTTTTATTTCATTAACAAGACTGTGCCTGTCTTAGGTCATTCTGATAAGAATGCCTTCCTTACCCATCATGGAATATGAATTATCAATAGCAATGCACTTATGTCTTAGATTGGTAAGGCTCTCTGCAGAATCTTATCCGTCCTTGGTTTGCCAGCCTGTTAAATTAATAATTCTGTCTGGGGGTCCATTATCAGTTTCAAGTCATGTACTTTGGCTGCCAGCCTATTAAAAAGCTTTAACACCATGGATAGGAATAAAAGTATTCCCAGAACAAGAAGGGGTAGCCTGATCAAGCTATATATGCCATTCCTGAGGTTTGACCAAATGGAAATACTGACCTCAAGCCATGGAAAATTTTATTGGCATTATCTGAAGCCTCAAAGCTCAACAGAGCAGCATTCTTTAAATTCTTAATCTCATTATGTAAAGTTAACATAACCAGAGAGGTTATGCCAAATATCAGGATTATGCCAAATATCCTACAGGTGTCTTTGAACTTTTTTCTAATTATTATGACAATCATTGTGAATTTCAAAAGTAACACTTCTCCAATGATATTTGTCATGACACTTGGGATGGTTCCTAACTCTTGAATCCTGAACCTCCTTCAGATAGTTTAAATAGGTTATAGAGCATCATCTGTTGTTCCAGATACCTACATAAATCCTTTTGTATACTAAATATATTAGTAACATTTTTTGCTAAATAACTACCAAAAATAGTTGTCTTAATAATTGTCTCCTTTTGACAACACTATTGTTGAAGCAGTGGTGCTAGCAATTAATGAAATTAAAGTTGTAATACCATCAATAATCAAGACTACTAATCTCTTGCTTCTGCTTAAAGCCTAACACAATTCTTCCCGCACTTTTAAGTTTTTTTTTAGTGAATCAAGGTTTTTCTAATACTCAGGACAGTAAGAAAAAAGTTGGTTGACAGACCCCTGTAACAGACATGCCAGGTTTCAACACACTGACAGAATTGGAAATTATACAGTCAATGTAACTTACAATAAATACTGTAGAAGAGACAAAACCAATTTTAGCTTGACAACTAAAAGAGCCTTGAAATATGCCCTAACCCTTGTTTGAAATCCAGATCATGTCCCAACTTTATCTCTTGGTACCATAGCATCATAGTGAACTACAGTTAACTTCAAATATGTCTCTGACAATGCCCAGATCCAGCCTTCCAAAAGTAGACTGTTATTTACAATTTTGTATTGATTTCTATATGAGTATATGATTGAGTACTAATAGCTTGCCACCTTTAATAAAAATACAAGAGACATTATAGTTTCTCTTTTTGATTTTCTATCCCACAAGGTCTAAAAACTTGAGACAAGGCAGCTTGTCCCATCTGGGATATAGACAAGCAAAGGTGGGTCAGGAACATATGTCCAATACAGCTCCCCAGTCACTATTGTCAGGGCACTCAGCAAGCTCACAGGTTGGCATCATTATTTGTCTCAGCAGCAGTATGTCTCACAAATCTTTTTAAAGTTCCATGGGCCTCTTCCACAATACCTTGTCCTTGAGGATTATACAAAATCCCCATAATAAATTGTTGACAAAAAATCTTGACTGATCGACCACAATTACCAGACACATTATCTATTTTTATTGGATATTTTATTTATTCACCTTTCAAGTGTCATCCCCTTCCCTATCCCCCCAAAATCCCTTATCCCATTCCCACCTCCTCCTACTTCTATTAAGGTGTGCCCCCACCACCCACCCATTTCTGCCTCCCTGCTCTCAAATTCCCCAACATTAGGGAATACAAACGTTCAGGGCCCAATGCCCTCCACATCCACTGATGACTGACAAGGCCATTCTCAAAACCAAATACAAACGGAGCCATGAGTCCCTCCCTTTCTTTTCCCAAGCTGGAAGTTTAGACACTGGGAGCTCTGGTTGAGTATTTTGATACTCCTTTTAAGAAGGACCAAAGCACACACACTTTGGTCTTCCTTCTTCTTCTTAAGATTCAAGTGTTCTATGCATTGTATCTTAGGTATTGTGGGCTTTTGGGTTAATATTTACTTATCAGTGAGTGCATACCATGTGTGTTCTTTCATGATTGGGTTACCTCACTCAGTATGATACTTTCCAGTTCCATCCACTTGCCTACGAATTTCACGAACTCATTGATTTTAATAAATGAGTAATACTCCATTGTGCAAATATACCACATTTTCTGTATCCATTCCTCTGCTGAAGGACATCTGGTTTCTTTCCAGCTTCTGGCTATTATAAAAAAAGGCTGCTATGAACATAGTGGAACATGTTTCCCTGTTATATATTGAAATATCTTTTGGGTATATGCCCAGGAATGGTATAGCTGAGTCCTCAGGTAAGGTTACATTCAGTTTTCTGAGGAACTGCCAGACAGCTTTCTGTGGTGGTTGTGCCAGCTTACAATCCCACCAACAATGGAGGACTGTTCCTCTTTCTCCACATCCTATCCAGCATCTACTATCACCTGAGTTTTTGATCTTAGCCATTCTGACTGGTGTGAGGTGGAATCTCAGGGTTGTTTTGATTTGCTTTCCCCTGATGACTAAGGATGTTGAACACTTTTTTGGTGTTGGTCGGCCATTCAAGTTTCCTCAGTTGACAATTCTTTATTTTGCTCTGCACCCCATTTTTTAATAGGGATATTTGAACGTCTAAAGTCTAATTTCTTCAGTTCTTTGTATATCTTGGATTTTGCCCTGTATCTGATGTAGAATTGGTCAAGATCTTTTTCCAATCTGTTGGTTGTACTTTGTCCTATTGACAGTGTCCTTTGCTTTACAGAAGCTTTGCATTTTTATGAGGTCTCATTTGTCTATTGTTAATCTTAGAGCATAAGCCATTGGTGTTCTGTTCAGGAACTTTTACCTTGTTCCCATGTGTTTTAGGCTTTTTCTCATTTGCTCCTATATTAGTTTCAGTGTATCTGGGTTTATTTGGAGGTCCTTGATCCACTTGGACTTGAGCTTTGTACAAGGAGATAAGTATGGATCAATTTGCATTCTTCTATATGCTGACCTCCAGTTGCACAAGCACCATTTGTTGAAAATGCTGTCTTTTTTCGACTGGATGGTTTTAGCTTCTTTGTCCAAGATACAGTGATCATAGGTATGGGGTTCATTTCTGGGTCTTCAATTCTATTCCATTGATCCTCCTTCCTGTTTCTGTACCAATACCATGCAGTTTTTGTCACTATTGCTTTGTAGTACATCTTGAAGTTCGGGATGGTGATTCTCCCAGAAGTTCTCTTACTGTTGCAAGTAGTTATCACTATCTTGGGTTTTTTCTTATTCCAAATCAATTTGAGAATTGCTCTTTCTATCTCTCTGAATAACTGAGTGAGAATTTTGATGGGGATTGCATTGAATCTATAGATTGTTCTCTGCAAGATGGCCATTTTTACTATATTAATCTTTCCAATCCATGAGCATGGACGATCATTCCATCTTCTGAGATCTTCTTTGATTTCTTCTTCAGAGACTTGAAGTTCTTATCATACAGGTCTTTCACTTGCTTGGTTAGATTCACACCAAGGTATTTTATATTATTTGTGACTATTATGAAGGGCATCATTTCCCTAATTTCTTTCTCAGCCTGTTTATCTTTCATGTAAAGGAAGGCTATGGATTTGTTTGAGTTGATTTTATAACCAGGCACTTTGCAGAAGTTGTTTATCAGGTTTAGGAGTTCTCTGGTGGAAGTTTTGGGGTCACTTAATATACTATCATATCATCTGCAAATAGTGAAATTTTGACTTCTTCCTTTCTGATTTGTTTCCCTTTGACTTATTTTTGTTGTCTAATTGCTCTGGCAAGGACTTCCAGTACTATATTGAATAGGTAGGGAGAAAGTGGGCAGCCTTGTCTAGTCCCTGATCTTAGTGGGATTGTTTCAATTTTCTCTCCATTTAGTTTGATGTTGGCTACTGGCTTGCTGCATATTGCTTTTACTATGTTTAGGTATAAGCCTTGGATCCCCGATCTTTCTAAGACTTTTATCATGAAGGGATATTGAATTTTGTCAAATGCTTTCTCAGCATCTAGTGAGGTGATCATGTGGATTTTTTCTTTGAATTTGTTTATATAATGGATTACATTGATGGATTTCTGTATATTGAACCATCCCTGCATTCCTGGGATAAAGCCTACTTGATTATGATGGATGATTGTTTTGGTGTGTTCTTGGATTTGGTTTGCAAGAATTTTATTGAGTATTTTTGAATCAATATTCATAAGGGAGATTGGTCTGAAATTCTCTTTCTCTGTTGGGTCTTTGTGTGGTTTAGGTATGAGCATAAGTGTGGCTTCATAGAATGAATTGGGTAGTGCTCCTTCTGTTTCTATTTTTTGGAACAGTTTATAGAGAATTGGTATTAAGTGTTCTTTGAAGCTCTGATAGTGCTGTGCACTAAAACCATTTGATCATGGATTTTTTTTAGTGGGGAGAATTTTAATGACTGCTTCTATTTCTATCAGGGTTATGGGACTGTTTAGATGGTTTATCTGGGCCTGATTTAACTTTGGTAACTGGCATTTGTTTAGAAAACTGTCCATTTCATTCAGATTTTCCAATTTTGTTGAGTATAGGCTTTTGTAGTAGGATCTGATGATTTTTTAAATTTCCTCAATTTCTGTTGTCATGTCACCTGTTTCAGTTCTGATTTTATTAATTTGGTACTGTCTCTGTGCCCTATGGTTAGTCTGGCTAAGGGTTTATCTATCTTGTTGATTTTCTCAAAGAACCAGCTACTGGGTTTATTGATTCTTTGTATAGTTCTGTTTGTTTCTACTTCATTGACTTCAGCCCTGAGTTTGATTATTTCCTGCTGTCTACTCATCTTTGGTCTGTTTGGTTCTTTTTGTTCTAGAGCTTTCAGGTGTGTTGTCAAGCTGCTAGTGTATAATCTCTCCACTTTCTTTTTGTATGCACTTAGAGCTATGAGTTTTTTTCTTAGCACTGCTTTCAATGTGTCCCATAAGTTTTGGTATGATGTACCTTCATGTTCATTACATTCTAAAAAGTCTTTAATTTCTTTCTTTCTTTATTCCTTGACCACATTATCATTGAGTAGAATGTTGTTCAGTTTCCACATGAGTGTGGGCGTTTCATAATTTTTGTTATTATTGAAGACCAGCTTCTGTCCATGGTGATCTGATAGGTTGCATGGGATTATTTCAATTTTCCTGTATCTGTTGAGGCCTTTTTGTGCACAATTATATGATCTATTTTGGAGAAGGAACCATGAGGTGCTGAGAAAAAAGTATATTCTTTTGTTTTAAGATGAAATGTTCTATAGATATCTGTTAAATCCATTTGGTCCATAACTTTGCTTAATTTCACTGTGTCTCTGTTTAATTTCTGTTTCCATGACTGGTCTATTGCTGAAAGTGGAATGTTGCAGTCTCCCACTATTATTGTGTGAGGTGCAATATGTGCTTTGAGCTTTAGTAAGGTTTCTTTTATGAAATTGGGCACTCTTACATTTGGTGTATAGATGTTCAGAATTGAGAGTTCATATTGGTTGTCTTTTCCTTTGACAAGTATGAAATGTCCTTCTTTATCCTTCTTGATAGCTTTAAGTTGAAAGTCGATTTTATTCCATATTTGAATGGCTACTCCAGCTTTTTTCTTAAGACCATTTCCTTGAAAAATTGTTTCCTACTCTTTTACTCTAAGGTACTGTCTGTCTTTGTCACTGAAGTGAGTTTCCTGTATGCAGTAAAATACTGGGTCCTGTTTATGTATCCAGTCCATTAGTCTATGTCTTTTTTGGGGGGGAATTGAGTCCATTGATGTTCAGAGATATTAAGGAGGTGAGATTGTTGCTTCCTGTTATTTTTGTTATTAGAGGAGGAATTTCTTGTGTGGCTATCTTCTTTTGGATTTGTTGCAAGATTACTTTCTTGCTCTTTCTAGGGTATAATTTCCCTCCTTTTATTGGAGCTTTCCCTCTATTATCCTTTGTAGGGCTCTGTTTGTAGAAAGATATTGTGTAAATTTGGGTTTGTCATGAATATCTTGGTTTCTCCATCTATGGTAATTGAGAGTTTTGCTGGGTATAGTAGCCTGGGCTGGCATTTGTGTTCTCTGACATCTGTCTAGGATCTTCTGGCTTTTATAGTATGTGTTGAGAAGTCTGGTGTAATTCTAATAGGTCTGTGTTTATATGTTACTTGGCCTTTTCCCTTACTGCTTTTAATATTCTTACTTTGTTTTGTGCATTTGGTCCTTAGATTATTATGTGATGGGAGGTATTTCTTTTCTGGTCTAGTCTATTTGGCATTTTCTGGTCTAGTCTATTTATCCTTAGCTTTGGTCTTCTTATTTTGTCCTGGATTTCCTTGATGTTTTCGTTAAGAATTTTTTGCATTTTGCATTTCCTTTGACAGTTGTGTCAATATTTTCTATGGTGTCTTCTGTACATGAGATTCTCTCTTCTATCTCTTTTATTCTGTTGGTGATGCTTGAGTCTGATTTCTTTCCTAGGTTTTCTATCTCCAGAATCATCTCCCTTTGTGATTTCTTTATTGTTTTTACTTCCATTTTTATGTCCTGGATGGTTTTGTTCAGTTCCTTCACCTGTTTGGTTGTGTTTTTTTGTAATTCTCTAAGGGATTTTGTGTTTCCTCTTTAAAGACTTCTCCCTGTTTACCTGTGGTATCCTCAATTTCTTTGAGAGTGTTATTTATGTCCTTCTAAAAGTCCTCTGTCATCATCATTAGAAGTGCTTCTCAGACGGAGCAGCACTGTGTGAGGGGGAATAGGAGGAGGAATGGGCTACAATCAGTATATAAAGTAAGTAAGTAAGTAAATAAATAAATAAATAAATGATAACAATAAAAAGGGGAAGAAGAAAGCTGACTCTCTTTGGTGGTTTGCTCTTGCTTTCATAAACACGTTCATTCCTACACTTGCATTAAAGTCCACTCATCAGAGTTCCAGTGTATACTGAAGACCATCTAAGAAATCTAATTTCGTGGACTGAAGAAGTATTGGATTCTTGTACCTTCCATTGATATACAGCTATTTTTAAACTAGTTGATCTACAGCCTATAAGACATTCTAATAAATCTTCTCTTCAGATGCAAGTGTTGGGATTTGTTAGGCCCCATTTTGGCCCTGGTTTGGGCCTTGTGGACAAACCTGAGCCTGACTCAAGTTGCTGTGGCCTTGTGGGAGAGTCTAAGCCTGGCTTCAGTTTTGAGACCTGTGTTAGTCACTTCTGTACTCGCGTGACTCAACAAGACCTGCTTGGCCCTGCTGCCTCTGATTGCTGTTGCTGATGTAGAGCTTTGCCATTGGCCCTGTCAGTCACCCTATACCCTCTATCACCCCTTTCCTTACCCCACCAAAACAACTCCTCCTAATGCTCCATGTTTATATAAGCGAGAGGCTGATACATTAATGTTGAGTTTCTGCTTCGACAAGACTCCTGACAGGATGTGCTTCTTTTGGGCCATCGACACTCACCATCCCACTCATCCCCCTCTCTCCTCTTGCCTGGACCTGCCAGAAAGGAGCTGACAGGGATTGTCAAGATTATGAAACTTTTAAAGCTATGTAGGTTTTTCTTTGTGATATTAATATTAATGTTCCACTTTGGGGATAAATGAGCAAGTTTAGATTCTAATTGAAAAGTGATATGTTTGAAAGTCAAGTTTACAAGTGTCTGGTATACTGGATACTTTATGTTACCTTCATATAAGTTGAATCATCAGAGTGGAAGAAGCCTCTATTTTGAAAATGCTTCATAATATCCAGCTTTAAATTATATTCTTAATTAGTGATTGATGGGGGATGGTTCATTGTATTGTGAGTGGAACTATCCCTGGGATGGTAGTCCTGGGTCTTATAAAAAAGCAAGCTGAGAAATTCTCAGGTCTTAAGCCAGTATGTCACACTCTTCTATGGCTACTGTATCAGCTTCCAGTCCCAGGTTCCATCCATGGAAGGGAACAGTACTGGATGAGTTGATTATGAACAGTACTGAAGTATTGGGAAAGTAAGATAAATAAGTCCTTTCCTTCCCAAGGTTTTTTTCAAAACAATAAAAATCCCAACTGAGACTCCAACCTTCCAGGATGTATTCACCTAATTGGCACTGTGACTATAGCTGCAAAGGACCATTCATCTTTCTATCAGGACAGCAATTTCAGAATTGTGGGAGACATAGTATACCAGTGAATTATTTTTCATTTCCTTGCCACATTTCTCTGTCTGTGTAGTGTGTTCCTTGGTCATAAAAAGTACTGTGTGGCATAAAATAACAGTTCACTAAGTATCCTACAAGTTCACAGACAGTAGTTTTGGTAGAACCATTATATGAAAAGAGCAATCCATAACCAAAATATCTCTCCAGTAAAGACAAAATGTTGCCCTTTTCATGAAAAAAGCAGTGTAATATAATCAACTTGCCACAATTCAGTGGCTCATCATACCAAGAAATTGTGCCATATTTGGAGTTCAGTGTTAGTCTCTGCTCTTGGAATCTCCAGCCCTTATCAGCAACTGTAGCCAGGTCAATAGTGAGTCAAAGTCCTTTTTGTTCATCCCAGATATAACTTTCAACTTTTTGATCATCGCCAGTTTGTTCAAGGGCCTTTGAGCAAGGGAGGAGATGGTTAGGAATTATTTTTCATTTCAATGCCACATTTCTCTGTCTGTGTAGTGTGTTCCTCAGTCATAAAAAGTACTGTGTGGCATACAATAATAGTTCACTAAGTATCCTATAAGTTCACAGATAGTAGTTTCGGTAGAAGCATTATATGGAAAGAGCAATTCATAACCAAAATATCTCTCCAGTAAAGACAAAGGATGACTATTTAAAGAATGACCATCTTATAGACTTGGTTATTTAATTCCTCCCCTGCTGAAGTTCCCTTTAGATGAGTATTCATAAGAGATTCACCTATCTTTATATACTTGGCTCATTTGGGGAAACTTAGCTATGTAATTTTTCCCTAGATCTCTTTATTACCATTTTTCTAATCAAGATTATTAAATGTCACTGACCATCCAGGCTCTACTTTTGTGGGGCAGTGGGCTATGAGAAAGCCAGAAAGCTTGGTAGAAATCTTCAAAGCCCCGGAAACCTCGGCCTGAAAAGGGTCACAGGACGGAAGGTTGCTTCAGATTTCCCACGCCAATGGCCCTCTTAGCTTCCGCTTCCCACAAAGAGACCCGTGACCCTTATCACATAGGATAACACCTCCATGCAAATAAGGCATCCTCAAACCCTCAAGCCAAACCAATAGGGGCTACCTGTTCTTTCCCCCGAAACTGTATATATGTAACTCCAGAGCCCAAATTAAAGGTCTCCTGCTGTCGGAGTGCTTTCGTGATCCCTCGCAGGGCCAGTCGCGCATTTCAAAGGACAACTCTCTCCTCTCTCCCCAGCGGGAAGAGTGAGAGCTGAGCTGAAGGGGCTGAAACACCTTTCTTCCGTAGGCTCGGCTCTCACGAGCTACTCCCGGAAGGAGAGAACTAAAAGAGCGGATAACACTTTCTCGCTTTTGGGGACTGGGACGGAGGTCCCACTCCGTGCGACTGAAAGGCGTGTCTGAGCTGTGCCTTGGTTCACGGTTGCACTCTCCTTCACCACCGCCCCCGCCTCTGGGGTTTTCCAGCGACCAGAGGCCGCCATGGAGCACAAGCCCCGCCCCGCCGCCTGTCGAAGGCTCTGGGCCAGCTTGGCCGGCTCCTTCCGCGCCCCGGACCCCAGAGTCTGCTTGCCCATTCCCACTGGCCCGGCCTGGAGCTGATGCCATCGCCGCCTACCCAGTTCGTGGCGGGTGCGTCAGCCCGCGATCCCTAGGCGCGAGCACTGCCTGACATACTTTGGCTACATACAGCCTATGATTCAGTGAACAATCATATATCTGGCCATTTCTCCTTCCAAACAAAATCTACGACTGTGAAAACACAGGAAGTTCTGTCCATTATGAAGATTTACTTTTGCCTGTGTCTTTTTAGTTTATCTCAGAATGATGTCATAATGCTGCAGCTCCCCACTTTTGGATTGTACTTGCATGCCATGCAGAATCAACAGTAATACAGGTCTTATTGTTTTCCTCAGCCAATGGATTATAGAGAACACCACATGAGCTTTTATAAAAAAAAAAAAAGCTTGGCAGCAAGTGGCATTATATTTGGAGTAGAAACTTTAGGCCTTTAGGCAACTTTTTCATGTGACTTGCTTATGCCTTCAGAACTGGCTTGGACTGAATTATGTATGTGTCATTTCCTTTTGGACCTGCCTTCAGTCAAGAGATTTTAGGTCTTTAAACTGGCTTATGCCTGGAAATTGGTATATGGTCTGAGATTCGTTCTTTCCATACTACAATGTAGCCTTTCTTTTATTTGTTTGAGAATGTGTCCTCTTATACAAATCAAAAAATGATACAATATTTTTTATATATTTAATATATAGAAACACCATGATTGATTACCTAGTCTCAAAAGTAAATATGAGTCATGCCACCATTAAATTTGTTTTGTCATTGCTGCCCGTTATGGGTTAGGCTGTTATGGACACTACTTTGTCTGTAACTACAATTACTTTTTCTTTGTTGACTCAGTGATGCCACCTGGTCTCTGCTACCTCAGAGTTCAATTAAACTTATTGCTTTTAATTCATACAACTGAGCATCATAATCTCTGACCCTAAATAATGGAACAACGAAAGGGGCAAAGACAGAGATCTAAATGTGATGGTGTTCCTATCACTACTTTTTGTTTTCTAGAATTAGTGAAGTGAGAGTCTTCAGTCCCTTCTCACTGTGGAACATGAGACTTTACACAACATAGCTACTCAAGCCTTGCACATACTCTGAGACTTAATTTTCTTTCATCAACATTGAAAAGCTGGATATCAGGAGTTTCTAAGTCCTTTATGGTAGGCTATATGTTGACTAGTTCACACTTTTTAAAGAATTTTTATCTGTGTATAGTTGTACATTAAATCTATTGTCTCTACTCAATGGAGTCATATTAAATTAATGATATCTGATCTAGTTTTATAGTTTTTTTCACCATCATTCCCAACCCTTAAATTCTATTTCTAGATATATTATCAAGATTTCAGTTAAATAATACCAAACTCATTAAGCTTTTTAGTTGAGTACTGTATCACTTCATGGACTACATATTCTATCTCCCTGTTAGCTACCTGCTTAGACTTTAGTCTGTTTAAAGGACTAGAGATGGACTCTGAGCAGCAACATTAATAATGTCTTTCCCAGAATCTGCTTTAGTCATTCATGGTTTAGCAGACAATAAAAGATTAATTTCCTCAGTTAGAGGTTAAAGAGTCAATATTTATTGGATAGTAGTTTGAGTTTATCTGCTGAGATGAGAGAGACTGCTTCCCCATATAAAATTAACTGAGAGTCTGAAGGTTCAATGTACTCAGCCCTAATCTGGTTCTTCATACATGTTCATTCCAAGTTACTTTACCACTACCTTTTACCAGCCCAGAATACATAGCCATATTCTTCATCATTTAATGCTTTTGTTTTAGAGACAAAACCACCAGAGATGGGGACTTGAATTTTTATAGAAATTACTACAAACTGATAATTAGGATTTCAGTTTGATTTTCTTTAATGTGAGCTCTGTGGCTACTGAAATGAAGATCATCCTCCAGGGCATACAAAAACCTTAAAATTGTTTATGTGCACTGGAAGCCAGTCAGTTCAAAGTTCAATCACTGAGTTTATTTTGGTTCTTGTTACTTTATCTGGAGATGCTGTAACTTGGTAAATTTTTTTTGAAGCACATTAATTTCCTTTGTTAATTTAACCAGAGACTCTGGGAGCAACAAGCCTGCATCTATTTTTTTTTTTTTTAGTTTTTCCAAAATAATGTAAAGTTTCATATACGGAGTAACCAAACTTCTTGCCTCTTACAATTAGTGAGTCAGGAGAATAAAATTCATTTAACTCCTTAAATTTGTAAAATAGTTCTCACCATGGGATTTGAGGACTGTTCTAGTTTTTAAGATAGGCTTCAAGAAGTGGAGGGGGTTCAATAACTGTAGTTGTAATTAAGTTTGAAATTCCATTACTTAATTATTAATAATTGATAAATTAATTATTAATAAATTATTAATAATTTATTAATAAGTTAATGATTAAATTAATTCCAGATATTTAAGATATACATATTCTTATAATTTTATTGCTCTAGAATCACTTTGGGTACCAAAATGTGTATTAGTCACTATTCTCTCAAGGAACAGACTTGATAGTATACACACACACACACACACACACATGCACACACACACACACACACATACACACATACACACACACATGCACACTTATACAAGCCATTGTCTAGCTACTTTAACTTTGGCTGTCTACCAATGGATGGTCTCATAATCCAGTAGTTGTTCCATCCTGGTGGCAAGATTGGTCAGCAGTATATTCCACAGTCCTAAAGAATTAGGTTTTAATGCCTGAAGTGGAAATTTCTGGATTCTTTGGAGAGTCAGTTGTGTCATGTGGTGTTTTTCTGGAAACTTATGAGAGGATATTTTTCCTGACGCAGACACTTGAGAAGATATTTTACTAAAAACAGGTTGTATTTTTCAGGAGGGAGCTTTGAAAAAGATTATGTGATGTTTTGTTAGAGTGGGTGCTTAAGAGAATACATCATGACCATCCAGTGGTCCACCCAACTTGTGGGCAGGCATAAAACACTGGCACTATTATTGATGGTATATTGTTCTTGCAAACTGGAGCCTAGCAAGGCTGTCCTCTGAGAGAGTCTCCCTGCAGCTGACTTAGACAGATGCAAATACTTACAGCCAACCATTGACCTGTGGTTAGGGACCACTATGAAAGAGTTAAGGGAAGGATTGAAGAAGCTGAGGGAATGACAACCCCATAGTAAGACCAAAAATCTCAGCAAACATGGACTCCTGGGAGCTCCCACAGACTAAGCCACCAACTAAAGGGGAAACATGATATAGTCCTGGCCCCTGATATATATATATATATATCAGATGATTGTCCTGTCTGGCTTCATTGGGAAAGGATGAGTCTAATATTATAGAGAATTGATGCCCAGGGAAAGAGGATATCTGGTAGGGAATAGGGAACACCCTCTTGGAATTAAAAGAGAGGGAAAATGGGGTAAAGAACTCTAGGTGGGGGGAACTAGAGGGGGGAACTTTGTAATGTAAATAAATAAAATAATTAATTTTAAAATCGCTTCTAATAAAAAAAAGCAAGTAACTACTAGAATAATACCTGATTTATTAATAGAAAGTTTAAAAGCCATAAGGGCCTGAACTAAGTTTGAAAGCCTCAAAAATACCATAGTTACCAGGCTAGATGACAATAACCAGAAAAAATGTTCCATTATTATTGATAGATAAAATAGGTTATTCCACAATATACAAATTAAGCAATGTATATCTAAAAGTACAGACCTAGAAATGATGCAAGAAGGAAATCTTGTACTTAAAGAGGTTAAGTACACCCAGGAAAATGAAAGGAAAATACATACGTATACCTACCCCCACCAGCATCACCACCATGATAACAATAACAACATATCAGAAATCAATAAACAAGGCTCAGTGATATCTGTCTAAATCAGTATTCTGAACTCCTTGATTACAACAAAACTAAACAAAACAAAAACCCAAACTACATAATGACAGAAATAGCCAGAGACTAACAGAATACATGGGAAACCAAGATTTGTCCTGCTGTGTCCAAGAAACACATCTTAAAACCAGGAGTAAAAGGATAGAAAAAGATATATCAAGCAAGTGGCCCTAAGAAGCAATCTGGTATAACTATTTACTATTTAAAAAAAAAATAGAACACACCAAAATAAGTCAGAAGAGACAAGGAAAGACTTTATGTAATTACCAAAGGAAAAATCCACCAAGAGGACATTGCAATTCTTAATATCTATGCACCAAAAAAAGAGAAAAGCCAAGTTCATAAAAGAACCACTACTACAGCTTAAATGACATACTGTCCCTAACACACTGTTTGTAGGAGACTTAAATACTACAAGTATGCCAATAAACATGTTGTTCAGACAAAATCAAAGCAGAAAAATTGAAGACCTAGCTGATGTTACAAACCTAATATACTTATCAAATATTTTACAAATCATTTTATTCAAAGAGCAAAGAACATGCCTTCTTCTCAACATCTCATGGAACTTTTATCAAAATCGGACCACATATTTGACATAAAGGAAATCTCAATAGATGAAATAAAACTGAAAAACCAACCTACACCCTATCTAATCACTATGAATTTAAGATAGATCTTAATAAGAACAGCAGAAAGCTTTAAAACTCATTAACACTGTACTGACTCATTACTGAATAAAAGATGTGTCAAGAAAGAAATTAAAGAAAAATTCAACACTTTCTAGAATTTAATTAAAATGAATATACAATATATCATAAATTATGGAACACAAAGAAGGTGGTTCTAAGTAACATATTTATCTGACTGACCACCTTTATATTAAATGGATAGATCTCTTGCTAATTAGTTATGAACATGCCTGAAAGCTCTAGAACAAAACAGAAGTCATATCCAAAAAATGTAGGGAGCAAGAAACAATCAACCTGAGGATTAATATCAATGACAGAAGTAACAAAACCAAAAAGTACAAAGAATCAATGAGTTAATGAGTTCTTTTTGAGAAAATCAGTAAAATTAACACATTGCCAAATAAAATAAAAAGTGAACAAGGAATATGCTAATTAATAAAACTAGAGATGCAAAGGAGACATTACAACAAACACGGAGAAAACCTAGAGAATCATGACAACATACTTTGAAAACCTTTATTTCACCAAATCAAAAAATTATAAAAGATGGTAACCCCATCTCCTACCTCCCAAAGTTACCTGTTTCTATTCTTTTGGCTGGCCCTCAGGACTTCAGTTCTGTTCCCTGCCCCATACCTGATTATGTTTCCCTCTTTTCTTCCCTGAGCCCTTTACCATGCAGGTCCTTCCCTCTCTCTCTTCCTTCCTCCTCCTGTGATTGCTTTCTTCTCCCTCCCAAATGGTATTGAGGCATTCTCACTTGGAACCTTCAGCTTGTTAACCTTCTTGAGTTCTGTGGATTTTACCGTGAGTATTCTGTACTTTTTGGTTAATATCCACTTATTAGTGAGTACATACCATGACTGCTCTTTTGGGTCTGAGTTATAACACTCTGGATGACATTTTCTAGTTCCACCCATTTGCCTGCAAAACTCATAATGCCTTTATTCTTAATAGCTAAATATTATTCCAATGGATAAATGAACCACATTTTCTCTACCCATTATTCTGTTGTGAAACATCTGGGTTGTTTCCAACTTTTGGCTATCACAAATAAGGCTGCTATGAACATAGTGGAACATGTACCTCTGTGGCATGGTGGGGCATCTTTTCGGTATATGCCCAAGAGTAGTATAACTGGGTCTTAGGTTAGATCACTATCTAATTTTCTGAGGAACCTTCAGATTGATTTCCAGAGTGATTGTACCAGTTTGCAATCCCACCAGCAATGGAGGAGTGTCCTCTTTCTCCACATTTTCACCAACAGGTGACACCACATTTGTTTTTTATCTTAGCCATTCTTTTTGGTGTAAGGTAGAATCTTGCGGTTGTTTCAATTTGCATTTCCCTGATCACTAAGGACCCTTTGAATATTTTTTAAGTGTTTCCCAGTCATTCAAGATTCCTCTGTTGTAAGTTCTGTTTAGTTTTATACCCCATTTTTCGTGGGTAGTTTAGTTTCTTGATATTTTGCTTCTTGAGTTCTTAACATATTTTGGATATTAGCCCACTATCATATGTGGGGTTATTGAAAATTGTTTTTCTAATATGTAGGTTGCCAATTTTTCTCATTGGCTATGCAATGTCCTTTGCAGTTTCATGAGGATCCATTAATCAAGTCTTGATCTTAGAACATGAGCCATTGGATTTCAGGACTCAAAGGGAGAGACCTTAGATGAAATCCCCTACAATGGCAGAAATTCAAATTTCAAAAATTCAAATGACAGCACATGCTGGGAAGGATGTGGAGAAAAAGAAACATTACTCCATTGCAGGTGGGATTGCAAACTGATACAACAACTCTGGAAATCAATCTCTCAGTTCCTCAAAAACTTGGAAATAGTTCTACATGAAGAGCCAGCCGTATCAATTTTAGGCATACACCACACTATACTACAAGGATACATGTTCCACTATGTTCATAGCAGCCTTATTTGTAATAGCCAGGAGCTAAAAACCACCTTTGTGTCCCTCAACTGAGGAATGGATACAGAAAACGTGGTTCATTTACACAATGGAGTAGTATTTAGCTATTAAAAATGAGGACCTCATAATTTTTCAGGCAAGTGGGTAGAACTAGAAAACATCCTCTTGAATAACATAACTCAGCCCCAAAAGGACATGCATGGTATATACTCACTAATAAATAGATATTAGCCAAAATTAATGAATACCTAAGATACAATCCTAGACCATAAGAAGTATAACAAGAAGAAAGGCCCGTTTGAGTATTTTCTAATCCCACTTAGACTGGGGAAGAAAATAGTCATAGGAGGTATGGGGAGAGAGGGATCAGGGTGGGAAAGAGGATAGGGAGAGGAAAGGGGATCAGGATAACACATGGGTTGAGAGGACAGAAGGGCAGTCCAGAGGCCCAAGAGAATGTTTGGAAATATGCATCCTCAAAGGGTGGGTGGTGGAAGGACTCTCTAGAAAATATCAGAGACACAGAAGGAGAGAGACTCTCAGGACTTAACAGGGGTCACCTTAGACAAAATGGTCAACAATGGAGAGAGATAACTTGAGGAGTCCCCTTCCAGTAGCTAGACAGAGCCTCAAGTGGAGAAAATGGAGGCGAATGGCAGTCACAATTTCTGACCCAGAGTTATTCCTTTTTAAAGAACTACAGTGACAAAAATGATAAGAGAATGAAAGATAGATGGTCTAATGACCAGCTCAACTTGGGATCTATATCTTATGGAAGGGGGGACACTAAGACCTGACATTATTAGTGATGCTAAGATGTGCTTACAGACAGGAGCCCAGCATGGCTATCCTCTGAGAGACTCTACCAGCATCTGACTGAGATAGATGTAGATTCTAATATCCAACATTTAGACTGAAATCAGGGGCTCTATGAATGAATTAGGGGAAGGGCTACAGAAGCTGAAAAGGAAGGTAACCTCATAGGTGCATCAGCAGTGTCAACTTACTCAGATTCCATGGAGCTCCTATATATCTAACATGAATAAATAATCAAAATAATTAGTTAATAATAGAAATATATAGAAATTTGAAAATATGTATAGTGAAGAAGCATGTGAAAGTAATTAGTCCCATTTGTTATTAGGGAAATATATATTAAATTTGAATATAAATTATGAACCTTTAGAAGGGATCATACTTTTGAACAAAAGAAGGCTGGATATAATACAGTGCTTTATTTACATATATGGAATTTTCTTAATAAGAACTATCATTTGTCAAAACTGTATTAAGAAAATAGAGAATTGAAAGAGAACCAGATTATGCATAACACAGATATGAGCCTATCAGACAGAAGCTTATCATGGCTGTCCTACAAGAGGCCCAACAAGCAGGTGACTGAAACAGATGCAGATATTTATATGCAAGCAGTGGACTGAAGTCAGGGACCCCTGTGGTTGAATTAGAGAAAGGCTGGAAGAAGTTGAAGAGTTGGGCAACCCCATAGGAAGACCAGTAGTCTCAATTAATCTGGATCTCTGATCTCTCAGACACTGAGCCACCAACCAGGCAGCATACACTAGCTGTTAAATGATCCCCAACACATATACAGCAGAGGACTGCTTGGTCTGGCCTCGGTGAGAGAAGATGCTTCTAAACTTGGGGAAATTTGAAGCCCCACAGAGCAGGGAGGACTTCTGGGGTAGGGGTGGGTTTGGGTAGGGTAGGAACATAATCTTGGAGACAGAGGAAGAGGAATGGGATGAAAAATAGTCAGAGGGCAGACCAGGAGGGGGGAATAACAACTGGACTGCCAAAAAATAAGATTAAAGGTAATAATAATAATAATATCCATATTGAAAACTTCAGGATAGAAAAGATAATTCTCAGAATCATAATATAAATCTGAAGTTATAGGATAATTTCACAGTGACAATGGTAATATGATTACCAACATACAGTACAATGGAGCCTAGTAGAGGTGCTACGAAATAAAGTCACACAGGTAAAATCCTTTAAGTTTTGACAAAGGTGTCAACATACATCAGAAAATGAGAGATTTTCAACAAATAATACAGGGAGATTATATTCACATGTAGAGGATAAAATTAAATCCTTGTATGTTAAGCTGGAGAAATAAAATAGGATTTGAAGTACTGAAACTGTTAGAAGCAGTGGTTATTTTCAAATATTTGGTTCACAGTATTGAACATGGAGTAAGCATGGCAACAATTGAATTATAAGGGTATCATGGAGAATTATTTGAAAGTGGAATAATAATATACAGATGGTAAAAGGTTAAAATACATGTTTGTGCTGCCCTTCAGTCACTTGGGATTGGAACTCTCTGACTAATGAGGAACTTTGGAAATTAAAACCCAAGGGCCATGGAAGCTACATGTAATCTAACAGTGACCATCTACTTATTAGCTTTGTACAGGTGGTAGGTAGCTTTCCTGACCCTGCTCTTAGACCTTTTATCCACAGGGTCACCTTGCCTCCCCACCTTATTGTGTTCCTCAGAACAACATTTCCATATTTTTCCTGAAATCCAGAGAAGAACTGAATGTCATTCTTTAATCTTGAAATTCAGGTAATCCGAAATCTCCTTTAGTTATCTTCAAAACTAATGACAGGAGATAATTTATAGGTCCTTTCAAGAATGTGTGGGATAAGGAAATGCCAGATATCTGCAGAATTTTCAGCCATTTTTCCTGCTTGCCTCTCCTCATATACCAACATTTGAGCAGCTTACATTCTGGTAATTTCTTACATTAATTCTAAATATCAATGTCAACCTACTCTTTCTAATTTGTGAAGGTTCTTCCAGGATTAACTAAATTTTTAATCATTTGATGACTGTCAAAGTTATATAGTGAGTTGAAGCTAATTTTTTTTATTTATTGATTTAGGAAAATAAACAAAATATTTGCTGACATTGCTCTTTTTTTGATATAAATAAAAACTAACTGCAAGATTACATATTATTAAAACTATTTTCTTTTAATTTTTATTGGTTATTTAAATTAATTTATTTATATTTATTCACATTTCAAATGTTGCCCTCCTTCCCAGTTCCCCAGTACAAACATTCTATCTTTTCCTCCTTTCTCTTTGCCTCTATGAGTGTGCTCCTTCACCCACACACCTACTCCTGCCTCACCACTCTAGATTCCCCCTATGCTAGGGCATAGGACCAAGGACCTCCCCTCCAATTGGTGCCAGATAAGGCAATCCTCTGCTACATATATAACTAGAACCATGTATACCTTTTGGATGGTGGTTTATTCTATGGGAAATCTGTGTCGTCCAGTTGATATTGTCCTTCTTCCTATGGGGTTGCAAACCCATTCATTTTTTTTAGTCCTTTCCCTAACTCTTTCATTTTGGTTCCTAGGCTCAGTCTGATGGTTGACTATGAGTATCTGCATGTGTATTAGGCAGGTGCTGGCAGAGTCTCTCAGGAAACAGGCATAGATGCCAGTGAAGCAAAAGGTTCCCAGGACCCAACAGGGATGACATTAGCCAAAATAACCAACAAAGGAGAGATAGAACCTTTAGCGACAACCTCCAGTAGATAGGCACGGTCCCTAGTAATGAGATTGGATGACTCACCAATCTCAAAGTTTTTAAAGCAGAATTGTTCATGTCTAAAGGAAATCTAGGGACAAACAATGGAGCAAAGAATGAAGGAAAGGCCACCCAGAGACCATCCACTTAGGGATTCATGCCATCTGCAGATACCAAAACCACACACTATAGCTGATGCCAAGAAGCTCTTGCTTATAGGAACCTGGTAAGGCTGTCCCCTGAGGGGCTCTGCCAGCACATGATATAAATGTTTTGATATTTAAATTATAAAAGTAAGATGAACTCTGAATAGAGACAATAGAGTAATATATACGTATGTCCATAATAAGCTAATGAGATACTTTTGTGACCAGATCTGATTTTTCTATAACCAACAAATCTAATAGTTTAAATCATCCTTTATGTTCTACTTCACTTTTCCTTTTAACAGAAAAAATACATAGTAAAATTTAATTATTCTTAATATAGTTTTATAAATAATTCTACAGATTTCACATAGTAATACCATTCTATAAATACTCTATTGGAGAGAAAAATATAAATAGTATTTTATGTACATAATCACTGGAATAAAAGAAGTTAGTATTAATGATACAGAGAAGAATATATTATTAAATCTATGAGAATTAGCATAGAATGCAAATAGAATTTTAAAAAGAAAAACAAAGATATTGCTCACAGATTTAAAAATTAAGTGCACTAATATCTTAGAAGAATAATGAATCACAACTTTTGCATTCCATTGTGGAAATAAAAATGCACGATTCACACATGAATTAAAGAAGTAAATGTGCATCATTTTCCTTCTAGTAACACTTAGTGGTAATTTTCAACATATTTTGATTTAATAGTTAAAGATGACAATTTTTAAGTTTCACTATTTTTAAATAGTTTAAATATTTTATTAGGTATATCATATTATTTAAAAATTTTAAAGTTTATTATGCTATAGTTTTCTACTAGAAAATTAAATATATCTTGGAACTATAATTTATGTTGACATGGCAACTATAGTTTTTTTATAACTAGGCATCAGTAGTTGTACATGAGAGAATAGTAACATCAGTGTTATTTATTGAATTGTGTGCTTTTCTTGCTTTGTTGTGTGCAATATTCTAAATTGCAATTCTAATACATGAGTCCACTGAACACTGTTATTATTATTCAAAAGATTGATAGGAGGGTTTTGGAGGGGAAACCAGAAAAGGGGATAACATTTGAAATGTAGATAAATAAAATAACCAATAAAAAAAGAGAGAGAAAACTGTAACCAAATAAAAGCACTCAAAAAACCCTCAAAAAAGATTATCTATCTTTCATTGGTTTTATTTTTGTTGATATTATAATATACATAAAGTATTTATCCCTTTCTTATTCTCCTTCCCATATACTGTCTCTGTTCTCCTTCAAATTAATGTCCTCATTTTTCACTAATTGTTTTGTATACCTATATGTACATATTTATACATATACATATATACACACTTTTTTTCTAAAAAGTTCCTATTAAGTCCCTATAATATTACTTATAATTTTTTTCCAGAAATCACATTTTGTCATTGGACAAACAATTGTTGTATTCTTATAGGGAAAGATCATCTCTCTTACTCCAAGCTTTTCTAACTTTACAAAAGTTCTTGGTGTAAGATTTCTTTCAGATCATGTCTTTACAAACCCATCCCTTCTCTTGAGTACTAAATTGTAGAAAGTCGTCTGCTCATGTTTATGCATAAATAATTAACAATCAGCAAGCTAAATGTCCATCGCATCCCAAATACCACTTGTTGAAGGTTTTGATTTTGTCTTCATATTCTCTTCTTCTCAATATTACATAATATTTTATAATAGCTTTCTGTTTTACAATTTAAAGAACACATTTGACACAGTTGAAAAATATTTTCTTGTTTAAAAGTTTGACACTGAAGCCAGAATTGGATGTGTGGAACATAAAATATGAACTAAGGCTATATTTTCTTTAGATTTAGTATGATTTTCATATTCCTAGAACTTTGGAGAACTTTTAGTTTTAAAATTATGAATAATTTTCTTTATTCTTGTTTGGTTCTACAATATGAGAAAACTTATTCACTATATAAAGTACTACAGTACAGAGGATGGTACAAAGACCAGAAGTAGAAGGTAAAGTGTGGGGATTGCAGAATGAGAAAAAGGGTCAGTGAATACATTTTCTTCTTTATCCAATCATTTGTATTTTTCCATTCAGACTCTAAGAAATTATGGAATTAGAAAACCAGACAGGAGTAATAGAATTCTTTCTCTTGGGACTCTCAGAGGATCCAGAACTTCAGCCCATTCTCTTTGGACTGTTCCTGCTTATGTACCTAGTGACAGTTTCTGGGAACCTGCTCATCATCCTGGCCATTGTCTCTGACTCTCGCCTCCACACTCCAATGTACTTTTTCCTCTCAAACCTATCCTTCACTGATATCTGCTTCAGCACCACTACGGTTCCTAAGATGCTGATAAACCTTCAGAAACAGAGCAAAGCCATCAGTTACACAGGCTGCATTACTCAGCTCAGTTTTGTCTTACTTTTTGCTGGAATGGAAAACTTTCTTCTTGCAGCAATGGCTTATGATCGTTATGTGGCCATCTGCAATCCACTTCGCTACACAGCCATCATGAAAGGGCACTTGTGTTTTGTCATAATTTTATTGTCTTTGTGCCTTAGCACTGTAGATGCCCTTCTACATGGTTTAATGATTTTGCGGCTATCTTTCTGCACATTTCTGGAAATTCCCCACTTCTTCTGTGAACTTGATCAGGTTATCAAGCTTGCATGTTCTGACACCCTCATAAATATCATTCTGGTATATGCAGTGACTAGTGCATTAGGTGGTGTGCCCCTCGTAGGGATTATTTTCTCTTACTTTAAAATTATCTCTTCTATTCTCAAAATGCCCTCTTCAGGTGGCAGGCATAAGACTTTCTCAACATGTGGGTCTCATCTGTCAGTTGTTTCCTTGTTCTATGGAACAGCTTTTGGGGTATACATTAGTTCTGCATTTACAGAATCATACAAGAAGACTTCTGTAGCATCCTTGATGTATACTGTGCTTCCTCCGATGCTGAACCCATTTATCTATAGTCTCAGGAACAAAGATATGAAAAAAGCTTTGAGAAAAGTCATCTGTTTTCTAAATAGAATCTAAACATCTATTTTCTTAATATTCCATTGTTACTTTCAATGTGGCCTCTGAACTGTCTCATTGATCACTGGATGAGTCAAATGGCTGCCCTTCAATCATTTGCATCTCTTAGAATAGTGACTATATGTCATCAAATTAAGGGTTATGTTTCATGCATATGAAAGTATCTGTTGGTCTTCTCTGGTTAGTGGGGATTTTGTATTCTTATGTGGGAATTTTGAGATTAATTTTCTGGAAAGTGTCCATTGAAGCAAACTCTGAACAAAGGATTATAGAAATAATTATCTTACAGCTTCTTTGGAAACACAAATAGGGCAATGGGGAGCAAGAAGACTTATCTGAGGACCCTGAAAAGGAACCTCCTATTTCACCTTACCTAATCCAGTATAATTATTAAATACATTCTATGTATTTATTCTAATATGGACATATTAGTGTGTAACTCTTACTCATTATCTAAGAAATACTTTTTTGTAGCAGATTAGACCATTATAGGAAGAATTAACTACTCAAGACGAAATAACCACTGGCTATGTGATACAAAATCTCAATTGATACATAAAAAGCACAATCCTGATATAGAAAGCTCTGGAACAATCACAGAAAAGGGAATCGAATTTGAAAGAGGTAGATAAACAGGCATCTGTTGCATGATTGTGTCTCCTATATCTGACAGGGGAGCTTCTCTCATGAGATATCATTGGTGTCTTCACCTAAACAAGACTTGAAAATAATACCAATTAATATGCAAATGTATGTGTGGCGCATTTAAGGCTCAATTTGTAGATGAAGAGCTACAGGAAATTAATTTCAGCTGAGAGAGAGAACATCATTCTCCTCCAGGAATAAACATCTTTAATCTTTATCGGTGATCAAGGCATCAGCTCTAATGTATGTACCTATGAACAACAAAAAAGCAAAGGTACATGCACACACACACACACACACACACGCACACATTCACACACACACACACACACATCTTGAAATTCTCCACTACTTCTGTGAACCTGGTCAGGTTATTAATCTTGCATGTTCTCACACTCCAATCAATAACAAACAAGTGCTTTAGATGGTGTACCCGTATTAGAGGTTGTTTTCTCTTACTTTAAAATTATCTCTTCCATTCTTAGAATGCCAGTCTCAGGCAGTAGGTATAAAGCTTTCTCAAAATGTGAGTCTTATTTGAATATATATATATATATATATATATATATATATATACATATCACATAATTCTGTCAGATAGATGAGACTATCATGCGTTACTACATAGCATCAATATGGTTCTTGATTAATGCTCATCTCATGAAACATCTATAGTCTTTTTAGAAACATGCATTTGTTGAATCCACAAAGATTGCCAGTGTTTCCAAATGGAACTAATTGGCACATTTTTCTGATAATATAGGTTATGGCAATATAAATATTCTGGTGATAAATTTGGGGATGTTGAAATTACTGCTATAATATGTGATTCCTATTCCAATTACTTACACTGTGTAACCACCGTTGGAAGGAAACAAGGCACAATCACTGCTTCATAGTAAATAATAAAATATAGTATCAAATTCCAAATTCATAGGACTCTTTGGGCATGAATTACTTTTCTATGACATACTTATTTATACTTCTGCTTAATAAATTATCTTTGTTGTGTATAGTATTAATAGCTTTTATTGCTCTATGTAAAATGAACAAGTGTCATAGACATTATCTAGGCACCTGGCTAATATTAATGTCACCTCATTTATTATGTGATACTTTTCCCATAATGATAAGTGAGTAATTTTCCCTTCTCCCTTGACTCATGTGTGAATTATAACTTCCACTTATATGGATTCCAGAAAATGAAAAGGCTTTGAGTAAAAATATTGAGACCCTCTATAAAGTTAGAGAAAATTTTATATAAATGCATTTAAATTTTAAATGAACACATGAAACAAAATATGAAATAAAAATGCACATATAAAACATGCATTTAGGTTTGGAACTCTCAGAAATATTGAGATTTCTCTTAGTAATAACTGTTTCAATTAGTCTCTTCTCAGCAGTTATTAAACTGGCATGCCTTTCTTAAATGAACTGTTATACTATTATTTCCTGTACACATCCACCATCCAGAATCTTTTTTCATAGTTCTGATTCTACTATTGTGTAGCTGCTACATTACATTACTGTGATATTGGAGAAGACAACTATAATGAAAGAACATGTAGAAAACAAGAAAAGATGATGTGTAATAAGTGCATGTATGGAAATATTATGAAGAATTCAGTAGCCTGTCATAATTGATAGGTTTTAATAATGTGATTAGTAAAATATATTAGTACAATTTAATAATAAAAACATACTTAGAATTTTCTGAATAATATTGATGAGGAGACTCTTTAAAATGCATAGACTCTTGGCTGCTGTTCTGTGCCAACATATTATAAGCAAATTATAGGACTTTCAGATGTTCAGAATTCTAAGAATATATCTTTAAGAATTGCAAATATTAACATTATATATATATGTATATATATACATGTATGTATATTAGGATATGTATGTATACATGTATATGGATGTGTACATATACACATTTGTTCTACATATAATACAAAAGCCCTTCTATTTCCTTTTTAAAAAAATTTTATTATTTAATTCTTTTTTTACAGTCTAGTCTTCATCTCCCTCTCAATCTGATTCATCACCTCTTCCCATCCTATGCCTCCTCCCCATGTCTACAAGAGGATGCCCCATCCTCCACCCCCATGCCACCAGATATCTCCAGTCCCTGGGGCCTCAAGTTTCTCAAGGGTTAGGTGTATGTTCTCTCATTGAGGCCAGAACAGGCAGTCCTCTGCTGTATATGTGTCAGGGGCCTCATCTCAGCTGGTGTATGCTGCCAGTTTGGAGATTCAGTGTCTGAGATCTCGGAGGTTCAAGGATGTCTTCCCATTGAACCAACCCCCTCCTCAGCTTCTTCCAGGAATTCCAGCTTCTTTCCCCAATTCAGTCACAGAAGACACCAGCTTCTGTCCATTGATTGGATGCTAATACGTACACCCGACTCTTTCAGCTGCTAGCTGGGCCTCTCAGAGGACAGCCATGCTAGACTCCTGTCTGTAGGCACACCACACCACTGCATCACAAACAGTATCAGGCTCCAGGGCTTCCCCTTGAGGTGGATCCCAGTTTGTCACTAGACCTCCTTTCTGTCATGCTCTTCTCCAGTTTTGTCTCTGCAGTTCTTTCAGAAAGGAAAAAATTCTGGATCAGAGCTTTTGACTGATGGATGAAAACACCATCTCTCCACTTGATGTCCTGTCTTTCCACTGGAGGTAGACTCTACAAGTTTCCCCTTTCCACTATAAAGCATTTCATCTAAAGTCCCTCTCTTTGAGTCCTGAGAAAGTCTCAACTCCCAGTTCTCAGGTACATTCTAGAGGGACTTCCTGTGTCCTACATCCCGAGGTTGCCTATTTCCATTCCTTTTTCTGCCCCTCAGGGCTTCAGTCATGCTCTCCAATCCCCAACCCCAATACCTGATCATGTTCACTTCTTCTCTTCTCTGTTCCCTCTCCCACCCAGGTCCCTTCCTCCCCCTGCTCCCTCTGATTGTATTTTTCTCCCTCCCAAGTGAGATTGGGGCATACTCACTTTAGCCCTTAGGCTGGTTAACCTTCTTGACTTCTGATTATTGTATCTTGGCTATTCTGTACATTTTGGGGCTAATATACACTTATTAGTGAGTACTTACCATGCATGTGCTTTTGAGTTTGAGTTACCTCACTCATGGTGATATTTTCTAGTTCCATCCATTTGCCTGTAAAATTCATGATATCCTCATTCTTAATAGCTAAGTAGAATTCTGTTGTGCAAATGAATCACCCTTTCTATATCCGTTCTTCCACTGTGAGACATCTGAGTTGTGTCCACTTTCTAGCTATCATAATAAGGACACTATGAACACAATGGAATATGTGCCCCTGTGGCATAGGACATATCTTTTGTGTGTATGCCTTATAGTTGTATAGCTGGGTTTTGGAGTTGCTTATGTATACTATCATATATTCTACAAATAGTGATACCTTTAGTTCTTCTTTGCCAATTTGTATCTCCTTGATCTCCTTTTGATGTCTTATTGCTCTAGCTAGAACATTGAGTACTATATTGAATAGATATGGGGAGAGTGGGCATCCTTGTCTTGTCCCTGATTTTAGTGGGATTGCTTCAAGTATCTCTCCATTTAATTTGATATTGGCTGTTGGTTTGCTATATATTCCTTTTATTATGTTTAGGTATAGGCCTTGAATTCTTGATCTTTTCAATACTTTTAAAATAATGGGGTGTGGTATTTTGTCCAATGCTTTTTCTTCATCTAATGAGATGATAATATGATTTTTTGATTTTGTTCATATAGTGGATTCATTAATGGATTTTCATATATTGGACCAATCTTGTATCCCTTGGATTAAGCCTATTTGATTGTGGTAATTGATGGTTTTGATGTGTTCTTTGATTCAGTTTGCTAGAATTTTTTTGAGTATTTTATATCAATATTCATAAGTAAAATTAGTCTGAAGTTCTCTTTTTCATTGAGTCCTGTTCTTTAGGTATCAGAATAATTTTGACTTCATAGAATGAACAAAGTAGTGTTCCTACTGTTGTGGAATTGTTTGAGAAATGTTGGTATTACCACTTCTTTGAATGTCTGGTAGAATTCCGCACTAAGGCCTTATGGCCCTGGGCTATTATTGGTTGGGAGGTATTTAATGACTTTTTTGATCTCCTAAGAAGATATGTGCATATTTAGATAGTTTACCTGCTCCTTTTTTTAAATTTGGTTCACAGCAACTGTTTAGACAATCATCCATTTCATCTAGATTTTCCAGTTTTATTTAGTATATGATTTTGAAGTAGGGTCTGATGATTTTTTTAATTTCTGGTTTCTGTTGTTATTCAGTTCTGATTTTGTTTATTTGGATACTGTCTCAGGGCCCTTTAGTTAGTTTGGTTAGGGGTTTACATATCATGTTGATTTTCTCAAAAATCCATCCTTTAGTTTTGTTGATTCTTTGTATCATTCTCTTTGTTTTTCTTTGGTTGAGATTTCAGCTCTGAGTCTGACTGTTTCTTGCAATCTATGCCTTTTGGATGTGTTTGCTTCTTTTTGCTCTAGGGCACTCAGGTGTGCTATCAAGCTGCTAGTGTAGGATTTCTCTAATAGCTTTACCAGAGCACTTTGTGCTATGAATTTTCCTGTTAGCCCTGCATTTGTTGTGTTCCATAAGTTTGGGTTTGCTGTATCATCATTTTCATTGAATACTAGGAAGTCTTTAATTTCTTTCTTTATTTCTTCCCTGACCAAGTTATCATTGAGTAGAGAGTTGTTCAGTTTCCATGGGTATGTGGGTTTCCTGTTGCTTTTACTGTTATTGAAGACCAGCCTTAGTCTGTGGTGGTTTGATAGTATACATGGGATTATTTCAAACTTCTTTTATCAGTTGAGCCTTGTTTTGTGACCAAATCTAATGTCAAGTTTGGAAAGGGTTCCATGAGGTGCTGAGAAGAAGGTATATTCTTTTGTTTTAGAGTGAAATCTTCTGTAGATATCTCTTAAACCCATTCGGTTTATAACCTCTACTAGTTTCACTGTCTTTGTTTAGTTTCTATTTCAATGACCTGACAATTAGTGAGAGTAGGGTGTTGAAATCTTTCATTATTATTGTGTGGGATTCTGTGTGCATTTGGGGGTTTAGTCGAGTTTCTTTTTTAAATGTTGGCATCCTTGTGTTGGGGGCATACATGGTTAAAATTGTGACTTTCTCAAGATAGATTTTTTTCCTTTGACAAATATGAACTGTCCTTCTTTATCTCACTTGACAACTTTTGGTTGACTGTCTATTTATTGGATATTAGAATGGTAACTCCAATGTGTTTCTTGGGACCGTTTGCTTGGAAGACATTTTTTTAGGCTTTTACTCTGAAACAGTTTCTGTCTTTGTTATTGAGGTGTGCTTCTTGTATGCAGCATAATGCTGGATCCTGTTTGTATATCCAGTCTGTTAGCCTATGTATCTTTATAGGGGAATTGAATGCTTTGATATTGAGAGATATTAATGACAGATGATTGTTAGTTCCTGTTATGTTTGTTTTTGTAGGTAGGTGCATGTGATTCCTTCTTTTTGGCTTTGTTGTGAAAAACCTAATATATAGATTTTTCCTTGGTGTAGGTAGGTACTGTCATTGTGTTGGAGTTTTCCTTCTAGAATTCTCTGTAACGCTGGATTGGTAGATACTGTATAAATTGGGTTTTGTACTGAAATATTTTGGTTTCTCCATCTATGTTGATTTATAGTTGTGCTGGGAATAGTAGCTTGGGCTGGCATTTGTGTTCTCTTAGGTCTACATGACCTCTGTTCAGTCTCTTCTTGCTTTTAGTGTCTTTTTGGGAAGTCTGGTGTAATTCTGATAGGTCTGCTTTTATATGTTACTTGGCTTTTTCCTTTGCAGCTTTTAATATTATTTCTTTGCTTAGTTCATGTAATGTTTTGATTATTATGTGAGAAGAGGATTTTCTTTTCTGGTCCAATCTTTTTGGTGTTCTATACGCTTCTTGTACATTATTGAGCATATCTCTTTGTCAATTGGGGAAGTTTTCTTCTATGATCTTGTTTATGTTTCCAGGTCCTTTGAGCTGGGAATCTTTGTTTTTCTTTATTCTTATTTTCCTTAGTTTTGGTCTTTGCATTGTATCTTGGACTTTCTGGGTATTTTGGGTGAGGGACTTTTTTATGTTTTGAATTTTCTTTGACAGTTGTGTCAATATTTTTAAGATATCTTTTACATAAGAAATTCTCTTTTTTATCGCTTGTGTTTTGTTGGTGATACTTACATTTCTAATTCCTGACCTCTTCCCTAGGTTTTCCATTTCAAGGGTTACCTTTTTGTTTTTTTCTTTATTGTTTCCACTTCCACTTTCAGGTCTTAGAGTACTTTGTTCCAATTCCTTTACCCATTTTATTGTGTTTTCCTGTATTTTTTAAGGGGTGCATTTGTTTCCTCTTTTAGGACTTCTAGCTGTTTACCTGTCTTTCCCTGTTTTTCTTTCAGTAAGTTATTTATATGCCTCTTAAAAGATTTTATTATCTTCATGAGATATGATTTTAAGTCAGCTTCCTGATTTCTAGGTGTGTTGGTATATCCAGGGATGGCTGTGTTGGGAGAACTGGGTTCTGATGATGTCAAAGTATATTGGCTTCTGTTGCTTATGGTCTTGCACTTGCACCTCTCCAGCTGGTTATCCCTGGTATTTGCTAGTCTTGGTGTCTCTTTCTGGTGCCTGACTCTTGTATCACTGTGTTGCTCAAGTCTCCTGGGTGGCCTGTGACCCTGGGTGTAGCAGACATCCTGTGAAGCCATCAGACTGTGGGGGCTTCAGAGAGTCATGTATGCTTGTGACCTGTTGTCCTCGCTGCAGTGTCTCCTCTATGAGGCCTTCAAACTCTAGGATCTTCAAAGGGGCAGGCAAGCTCCTGCCCTATGTGTAGCTATTCTCCTGGGAGGCCTTCAGACTATGGGGTCTATTGTCCTGTGTGTAGCAGAACACCAGGTAGGTTTTCTGACTGTTGAGTCAGTTGCCCCGTTGTCCTGCATATGGCAGAACTCCTGGGAGGCTTTCAGACTGTTGTTTTCAGAGGGGCAGACTAGTTGGTGATCTGCTGCAGCAGAAGGCACCAGTGGAAAGAGGAGTGGAGGGCTTTATGGGTCCCAAGCTCCCTGGGCTGATCAGGATTCCTAGTGGCTGTGGCTATTAGGGAAGATATCTTACCAGTTGCCCTGCATGTAGCAGACCTCCTAGGAGGCCTTCAGAAAGTCATTTCTTCAGAGGATCAGACAAGTTGGTGATCTGCTGCTGCAGAAGGCACCTGGTGGAAGGGGAGTGGAATTTGGGGGATGGGAGTTTTTGGGGGGATTTGTCCTGAGTAAACTAGGCTCCTTGAGATTTTCAACAAACTCTTCTATTTAACAGCTTCCTAATTGCCCACATTTATTTACATACCAATACATTGTCAGTTACAGAGAATTTGGATTATGTTTTTTTGAAAAAGTTGTAGCAAAATTTTATAAGAATGATATTATCTGGCATTTACTTCAGAGTGGTGGCCACTTAGGGCTTGAAGCAATCTTTTGTAAATACTCAGTGATTGGTATCTGTGATTAAAAAACAACTTTTTAAAATTAATTTCTTTATTTATGTACTTTACATCCTGATCACCTCCTGTAATCTCCTTCCTGACCAATACAAATCCCTCCTCCCATTTTCTCAGAGAAAGGAAAGTTGCCCTGTGTATCACCCCACCCTGGGAAATTCAATAAACTTAAAGGTGTTCTCTCCAACTGAGGCCCAACTAGGCAGACCAGTTTGATGAAAGGCATCCAGTGGCAAGCAACAAAGTCAGAGACCTAGGTCCAGCCCCTCTGTGTTTTTTCATTAGGTGTTCAGTCTCCATGAGCTCCTATTGGTCCAGATCAGTTGACTCTACGGTTCTTCTTATGGGAACATTGACCTCTCCACTTCTCTCAATTCTATCCCCCCAGTGTTCTACAAAGCTCTCCAAGTACCATCTGATCTTTGTCTGCGAGTCACTACATCTTTTTCCTTCTGTTGCTAGATGAAGACTCTCAGGAGACATTTATGCTAAGCTCTTGCCTGCACACATAACAGAGTATCATTGATAGTTTTCTGAGATTTAAGGGGTTGCTCTTACTTGGAAATTTCACAGCTTTAGCCTGACCTTAGTCATAAGACATTCCTGGCAAAACAGGAATTCTTGCAATGGCTGATAATTGTTTATGTAATGGTTCCTTTTGTATAACAATCAAAAAAGCCCTTCTGCAAGACTGTTTAGGGTTCGATTTATTAAAAGTTGATCTGTTGCTAGAAAGATGTACTACATTTTGCAATGTCTGTGTTTGATGTGAATAACTAAGAATACAGGCAGAAAGTTGCTCTGTCCAGCAGAGCATTAAACAGGGGTCCAGGGAGATCACCTGAAAGAGAGAATGGTGGAGTGGGTGAACGCATAGAAAGATGGCATGTCTATAGGCTGATCAAACCGCACTTTTTACTTTTTCACACAGAGGTTATATACACAAAAAGGCAGGATGTGGGGAAGGGGATGATGCAGGAGCATAGGTGTTCAGGGGGAGTACAGATATCTTCCAGAACAGAGTGTCAGTTGGGTGAAGGTTTAAGGGACAGATCACTATAACTCCACCTATGATTCACTTGTCTTTATTTATGTTGATACTATCCATCAAGACTGCCCAAGGTCTATGACTATCCACAAGACCTATCACTACTTGCTCCTATCCAGGCTGGTAAATTTCCACCAAAGCTGAGTGTTTACAATATCTTATAGCTATCTGTTCAGTGTTTTTCCACAGAGACCCAAGACTTTGTGTTAGCAGGCATATGTATCAGGCCTATTGCTGATTTTAGGCCTTCAATTTTTAAGCAGAGCTGCCCCTGACAGAAAGTCATGATTTCTATTGTGGCATTTCAGATCATGGTAATAACTTTCTGCTCATAAATGAAACTTATTTGTCCATTTTTATAAGAACTTTTCCAATTAATCAACTAATCTGCATTTATGAAACTATGTGCAAAGTCCTATGCTAAAAGATGTATGAGACACAAAGAATTAGTGATGTTCCAGCCTCCAAAATCTTAGGTGGAGAGGAAAGACATATTTTAAAATAATTCTTTCATTTCTAGTTACGTGTATGTGTCTATTTGTGTGTGTGTATCTGTGAGTACTGTGACCACATAGGCCAGAATAATGCATTGGTTTGTACAGGCAGGTGTTAGTCTTCTGATGTAGGTCTTGGGAGACAAACTTATGTACTCTGCAAGAGAGGTATACCATTTTAACTACTTAGCCGTCTTTCTAGCCCCTCTAAGAATATTATCTCTAGAATATATTGGAAATATTATGCACAGAACTCCTTTATGTACTTTTATTTGAGAAGTATAATACAATCTGTGGAATATGTATGCACAATTTTTATAGACATGATTATCATTTTGTCTGTATATATCTATGATCTGGGATGAAAACTAGAGCATTATAATCCATGTGAACCTATCATAGGCCTTCTATAACTAGTGACTATCTTTGTATCTCAAAATTACCCATTGTACTGAATTAATAAATTAATATTTTTACTATACCTTTTATCAGGCCAGATTACATAAGTAAGCTAGTACTGAATTTTAAATACAATGTGATCAGTAAATTTGTCAGGGTTATTTTTATAAAAAGTTCTCCCTTGGGGAAGAAACTCTGTGTCTTAATTTGTTCAGTATGGGGTATTTTAAAAAATAATTATTCCTAAATATTAAAGGTTATTATATAATTGTGTCATTTCCCCCATCCTTTGCTCTTTGCTCTCTCTGAATAATCTTATATAAGCCTCTTTTCTGTAAATTTAAAATTTCTGTAAATCAATAAATTTTAAATTTATGGATTTCTGTGGCTATGGATTATTCTGAGAATATATCCTGAATCATAAGAGACTAGAACTTTTCTTGAGTATCATCGCTAGAATTAAATATACACCTCTGGCAGCAACCAAAAGCAATAGAAAAATAGGTTGTGTGTTTTGAAAGTCTCTTAGACATCTCTTGCCAAAATTTAAAATTGGACTTTTAATGACCGCTGTTGTGGTTTGTGTTAGACTGTCTTTGGCTCCTAGACATTCTCATATCAGATAAGAAAATTTCACTTAAATTATTAATGTATTTTACATGTATGTTATATATTTTTAAAAGTTAGACAGTTAATATGATTCTTCATGATTTATTCAGAAATCCCTACCATTATTTTATACTTCTCCCACTTTCTGCATCTATCATCCTTCCTCCTCTCTAATTATAGCACCCAGGTTTTACTATTTACCTTAACAAAAATGAAAATGGAAAACATAGTTCTTAATCATGAATTATCATTGTCATTTCCACCAGCTTTATGTTTGTTTTCTTTGCATCACTCAGACATTTATTCTCCTTGTAGTACTTTTCATTAAGCTGGTTATTTTTGTCTTTTTTTAAACACCTTGAATTCATTGATGACTTATATTATTATTTGGTTTTTAACTCTGTGTGTTTCATCTAGGAAATTGTCATTTGCAAGCATTTCTAAAGCAGTGGTAGCTTTTGGAAAGAAGATACTGGCTTGTTCTTTAGTATTGTTGGTCATTCTGTGATGATATCTGTGCATATGGACTTCATTCTGAGTTTTTATTATGGAGAGTAAATGGTAGACAGAATGAAGATATGCATGCCTGTTAGTCTTGAATGTTGAAAATGACTTGGGTTGAATGAATTCAGGTGTGTAGAGGAGACTGGACTGGTGTACAGATGTGCAACCTGGTCCAAGTTTGGAATATTGAGGTAGACAATGGACATATTCCAATACACAGTAGCCTCAAATAAGGTAAAAATATCTAAGCATCAATCTAAACATGAGAGTAAAGGACTACTGCAGTGAAATCACTGAAGAGATAAAAACACTAGAAAGTGGAAATACATCTATGCTGATGGTATGCTAAAATTAATATTGTGAAAATAACTTTTAATTGAAAACTAAGTACAGGTTAAATACAATCCCAATAAAAACTTCAACCTCATTATTCATAGAAATATAAAATAGCATCCTAAAATTCATATGAAACTCAAAAAGCCTTGTAATAGTCGTACCCAGAAGATGCTCGAACATATAACAAGGACATATGCTCAACTATGTTCATAGCAGCCTTATTTATAATAGCCAGGAGCTGGAAGAACCCAGATGTCCTTCAACTGAGGAGTGGATTCAAAAAATGTGGTATATTTACACAATGGAGTATTACTCAGCTATTAAAAACAATGAATTTGAGAGTTTCCTAGGTAAATGGATGGAACTAGAAATCATCATCCTGAGTGAAGTAAGCCAATCACAAAAGAACACACATGGTATTCACTAACTGATTATCGGATATTATCCCAGAACCTTGCAATGCCCAAGATGCAACTCACACGCCACATGAAGCTCATGAAGAAGGAAGACCAAGTGGGGGTGATTCAGTTCTTCTTAGAAGGAGCAACAAAATACTAAAGGGAGCAAATATGGAGACAAAGTGAGGGACAGAAACTGAAGGAGGGGCTATTTGAAGACCTTTCCACATGAGTATCCATCCCATGTGTAGTCACCAAAGGTAGATGCTGATGTGGAAGTCAGGAAGTACATGCTGATAAGAGCCTGATATGGATGTCTCCTCAGAGGCCTTCAAGGGTCTGACATATTCAGAGGCAGATGCTCACAACTAGCCATTGAACTGATCATGGGGTTCTCAATGGAGGAGTTAGAGTGAGGACTGAAGGAGCTGAAAGGGTTTGTGGCACCATGAGGAGAGCAACAATACCAACCAACCACAGCTCCTAGGGTCTAAACCACCAGCCTGGGAACACTTAGGGAGGGATCCAGGGCTTCAGTTGAATATGTAAGAAGGCCCTGCTGGGCATAGGTGGAAGATGAGATCCTTGACCTCATGAAGGCTGGATGCCCCAGGGGGTGGGAATTTTGAGGGTGGGAAAGTGGGAGTGAGGGGGTAGGTAGGGGTTACATCCACAGAGAAGAAGAAGGAAGGGTAAGGGAATAGGGGGTTCCCGGGTGGGTGGGGGATGGGGTAAGGGGACAACATATGAAATGTAAATAAAATATCCAATAAAAAATTTTAAAAATATCATATACAAGTGACCAATGGTCTAGGGGTTATTATTCCAGATCTGAAGACATATGACAAAAATCATAGAATAAAAACAACAACAGATAGTACAACAATGAGTATATATAACATTGGCCACTTAATGTTTGTAAAAAAAAATTCTGATTACAAGCTGTGGAACAAAAAGCATTTTCAATAAATAGTGGATTCCATATACTGAAAAATTAGATCCATATTTATTACCTTGCATAGGCTTCAGTTTTTCTTAGAAAGAGGAACAAAATACTTATGGGAGGAAATATGGAGACAACGTGTGGATCAGAGACTGAAGGGAAGGCCATCCAGAGACTGCCCCACCGGAGGATCCATCTCATATACAAATACCAAACTCAGGAACTATTGTGGATACCAAGAAGTGCTTGCTAATAGGAGCCTGATAGAGCTGTCTCCTGAGAGGCTCTACCAGAGCCTGATAAATACAGAGGTGGATGTTCACAGCCAATCACTGGACTGAGCAAAAGTACCCCAAAGGAAAAGTTACTACAAGGACTGAAAAAGCTGAAGAGGTTTGCAACTCCATAGGAAGAAAAACAATATCAACTAACCAGAGACCCCTAGAGGTCCCAGGGTCTAAACCACCATCCAAAGAGTACACATGGAGTGATGCATGGCTCCAGTTGCATATGTAGCAGAGGACAGCCTTGTCAGGCATCAATGAGAAGAGAAGCCCTTGGTCCTGTGAAGACTGAAGGCTCTAGTTAGGGGAATGTCAAGCCGGGGAGTCAGAAGTGGGTAGGAGCGGGGGAGCACCCTCAAAGAAGCAGGGGAAGGAGGGATGGGATAGAGTGTTTACAGAGGGGAAACCAGGAAGGAAGATATCATTTGAAATGTAAATAAATAATATATCAAAAAAAAGTAAAGAGAAAAGAAAAAGAAAGAAAGAAAGAAAGAAAAAGAAAGAAAGAAAGAAAGACCTAACCAGGACCTAAGCAAGACCTAAACAGTAAACCTTTTCAGCTTCTTGCTGGCCTTGTCTGCCTTCAGTTTGTGGATGTGCTACATGAGAATTAGCTTGTTTTTTAATACATTCCCTTTGGCCTTCAGGTATAGGCTGTGATACATATGGCTAGAAGACAACATAGCCAATAGATGATGTAAATTTGGAAATAGACTTTATGAATATGCTATCTTTGTCTCAATAATTAAGGCTAACAATTGACAATTGGAATTTCAAAAAACTTAGAATCTTCTGCACAAAGAAATCTTCTGGACAAAGAGAGAGAAAATGCCAGCTAAATATCTGGCAGATAATTAATATATGAGATATATAAATAGCTCTAATAAACAAAGAACCAAAAATAAACCACCAATTAAAAATGGTTCTGGGACCTCAATAGAGATTATCAAAAGAAGAAGAAATGGTAATGAAGTGTGTCAAAAAATTTTTCATCATTACTACCAGTTATAAATATATAAAATATAAACCCAAACAATCTTGAGATTTCTTCTTATCCAAGTGATATGGCAAAGTTAAACAAATTGAATAAGTCAAAGTGAAAGGAGAACTGAATGGAAACATTCGATTTTCATATAAATATATTAAAAAAACTTATGATACACATAATTATGTGTATACGTACAAATATATGATTATAATAAACTTTTCTTGTTTAGGAGGACAATGATCCCTCCAAAAGCCAAAGACAGCCTAACAGAAACCCAAACACAAGACATGAGAAGCATTCCTTTGACTTGTTTGCTAGGGATATCGAAGAAATTCCCCAAATATATAAACCATTCTGATTGCCCTAAAGGGGTAAAGTTGGATGGTGGGAAGTGAAAACACAATGCACTTTTCAAACAGGGTTAGATAATCTGCAATTATCCTGAATAATTTTTCTCTGAACACTAGCTTCCATTATAACTGAAGACAATAGGGAAACTTCCAAAGGAAAGAGGATACTCACAGTATTATTGACACATGATGTCTATAAAACACAACAATGACCAGCCTGACATAATAATCCTAAGATTACAGTAGTGGTGTGTATAGCTTGGCCATAAACCAACAACTCCCTAATTGGACTGGAGACTTGATCAAGAAGAGGAAATGCTGCCAGTATCTAGTACCATAGTACTAGACACCAGATAATCACTTAGTGTTATTGAAGTCATGCATATTTGAGGAGGACCTATAACCAGTATTTTACTGTTGGGAGCCGACTCTTAGCCAAAAGTGACTATCATCTTTACAGTCATCTTGGGCTATATACCCTGACAAGAAACTTGTTTTCAACAGCCCACAATAGCTGAGCACACTCTGATAAACATCTTGTTTTGCTGTTCAGTGCTGCCAGCAGCTAGGTGCATGTGGTCTTTATGCTGCTAGGCGCATGATGTAGTGCCTTCATCTGAGCTTGTCCATGAGGGCAAGGCACTTGGTAAAGGGTATAAGTACCTAGGATTTCCTTTCAATAAATGAGACTTGACCAGACTCTGTCTTGTCTCCATTTTTCGCATCTTTCGCCCCTCCATCCCCACTTTCTCTCTTGCTAGACCCTGACCTGTGGACTAGAGCAGCAGAACAGGCTGTTACAAAGTGGCACTCAACACGGCAGCAAGAACCAGAGACCCAATGAGGGGCGTTACTGGAAGAAGAGTCGACTGAAAATTCAGAAGTGAAAACAGAGATGATTGCCGTGGGAAACTACCACGTCAAGACCAGTAGGTCACAGTATTGATAATGGGGCAAGAAATAGGTCAGCCTGAACTCAACTTTCTGTTTTTGTTTTGTTATTTGCTGTTTACATGTGTCAATTGTCTGCTTTTGTTTCACTGTTTAAATGCTGTCTTTCATGTCCAAAAGAAAAAGAAACACATAGAATACAAAGTACAACCAAAGGTTGAAGTATTCAATTTGTCAGAGCCAGATTGTGCTTACCTAAAGGAAGAGGCAGCCAAATATTTCGACCCTGAATGGTCTTCGTCCTGAAGGCCCCCTCCCTGTGATCCTCCACCTCCAGATGCTCTTGCTATGGAGATGACGATTGTAGATACCAGAAAGGAGTTACAGGACAAAATTTCTCTCCTTAAACAACAAATAGAGTTAGAAAAAGAGTATCAGGACTTAATTAATCAGCTACAAAAACTAAAGACAAGGAAGAGGTCTCGAGAGGGCAAGGAAAATCACCCAGGTCCTCAAGTTCCTCAACCTGGAGTCCAAAGGCAGCCCCTGACCTCTGGTTTTAGTTTAGCCAAAGATCAGCCAGAAGAGGAAGAGGTTGAGGTTTTTCCTGTATCAGAGACCAGAGATGCTCAAGTAGTTGTATGGAGACATCACACAGGGTTTAATTTTCAAATTATTAAAGAATTAAAAACTTCAGTGTCACAATACAGTGCCACTGCTCCCTTTACTCTTGCAATCTTAGAATCTGTTGCAGAGGAGTGGCTGACTCCTAGTGATTGGGATACTCCAGTGAGAGCAGTTCTTAGTGATGGTGACCATCTTATTTGGAAATCAGAGTATAATGAATTGTAAAGAGACAGCTAGGAAAAACATTCAGGCAGGTAATGGTTGATCCTTTGATACTTTAGTAGGAGAAGGGCAATTTGCTTCTAGTGATAACCAGATGCAATATGACCCAGACTTATTCGCTGAAATTCAAAATGTGGCCATGAAGGCTTGGCACAAATTCCTGGTAAAGGGAGACCCTGGTGCATCTTTAACAGCAGTCAGACAAGGGCCTGATGAATGATTATCTGATTTTGTTCATCGATTACTGACAATAGTGTCAGGAGCCATAATAAGACAAGCTAATAATTAGCAGTTGATCATCCTGAAATATTTGCCTCGGATTATTATCTGCGACAAGTGTTCCACCTCAGCAAGGCTATCCTGGACATATTTTAGGAAAGATCCTGCTATTAATATGCTTTTCCTATTATTATTATTATTATTATTATTATTATTATTTAACATACATAACAATCACTAAGCAATAGCACTCCCCTTTGGAGCAGATCTCTACAGACCCACGAAGATGTACTGTCTTGTAGTGATGCTATATAGACAAATAGATGACTTCTTAAGTTTTAATGATGATCCTATAAGAATTCCTAAAATTATATCAATGATTATTTAGCTCTTTTTATAGTGGGACTGATATTATGTCCCTTTCTGATTGTCAAAACTGCTATGAGAACTCTGCCAGTCTCCGAAGTGTCATCAGTTAACAGCACTTAGATAGTAACCAGACTCTCTCCTGCTCAGAGCACATTCCAAGGTGGTTGTAAAACAATTAACCATAGGTCACTAAAAGAAAACTCATGATTTATTATAGGTGCTAGGACAGAAGAAAAATATTGCCTGGGTTTATCTATACAAAACTTCACTAATTTCTCAGTTATAGTTTTAAACCTTCAGTGAACCTGTGGAGCTAGACAGGTGATGGATGTTTAGTCAGATAATTACTCCTAATGGATATGCACGTAAACATTCTTGATTGTAAACTTCTACTTCAATTTATGATTTGAATTTTGGTGTGAACTTGTGATGAACTTTGTAACATGTGAACAGAATAATGATGATATATAAGACAAAGGGATGTTCGTTAGCGACTCACTTTCTCTTTCTCACTCTCTTCACTTCACTTTCTCTCTCTCTCTCTCTCTCTCTCTCTCTCTCTCTCTCTCTCTCTCTCTCTCTCTCCTCTCTTCTCTCTCCTCTCTTCTTTCTTCCCTGCTTAGTTTCTTCCACTCAGAATTTTTCCTTTGTTAGAATTTTTTACATTTCTCTACTTGTCTCTCAGCTAGCTTTCATAGGAAACTTTTTATACTTAGTAATAAACTACAATAACTTCTTTAAGTGTCTTTTCTTCCTGTGACCTCAAACTAACAGACCTAAGTTAGAGCCTGGCAGTGCCTGCAGAGAGAGTACTAAAGATATTTGCCTAATTCTCTGCTGTCCCTGGGCAGAGGTGCTAGTGGATCAAATAGAGGGCAGGCCAGCTACAGTAGCCTAACCCTAGGTCTTACCCACTGCCAAGGCTCTTCCCATCCTCCTCGGGTGCCTCAAGAAGAACCGACTGGAGGAGAAGAAAGAAGATCACCATCTTCTCCCACCAAGCCGGGGCTGGCTCCTGGCACAATAGCAGGGAGGATTTTTGCAAAGGCAGGTGTAGATTATGTGAAACAACTTGCATATGAAAATGCCAATCTTTCCTGCCAAGCAGCCCTTAGACCCTACAGGAAAAAGACAGATCTTACTGGGTATATCAGACTTTGTTCTGACATAGGGCCCTCCTATCAACAGGACTTGGCTATGGTGGCTGCCATGCAAGGACAATCAGTAAGAGAGTTTTTGGCAAGTAGAGACAAAAAGGCCTGTTTTAAATGTGGCAAGACTGGACACACAAAATATTTCAAAGCAAAATATGAGTTAAACCAGAGACAGTGTGGAAAACAGCCTGGGTTATGTCCACTTTGCAAACGTGGAAGGCATTGGGCTAGTGAATGTAGGTCCAAGACAGACGCACAAGGAAACACCTTTTCCCATAATCAGGGAAACAGGAAAAGGGGCCAGCCCCAGGCCCCAAGCCAACACAAGCCAAAACAGGCTTATGGGGCAGTCAGTTTCATACCATCAAACAACAATCCTTTCTGAACTTAGTTGAGCAACACCAGGAAGCACAGGACTGAACCTCAGTTCTGGCACCCACACAGTATTAGCACCAGAAATGAGACCTCAGGCCCTACCCACCGAAGTGTTCAGACCATTCTATCTAAATGTATTTGGCCTGATAGTAGGAAGAAGCAGTGCAACTATGCAGGGACTACAAATTTTTCCTGGAGTTATAGACAGTGATTATCAAGGTGAGATTGAGGTAATGGCCAAGGCAATACAGAATATAGTCACCATTCCTACAGGAAGGAGGATAGCTCAACTATTGTTACTTCCATTGATCCCTACTAATCACCAATATAAGAGTCCTAAAGAGGGGATCAAAGCTTTGGTTCCTCTGATTCATACTGGGTACAACCTATAGTTAAACAAAAACCTATCATGACAATATTGCTCCATGGAAAGGCATTCCAAGGCTTGGTTGATACAGGGGCTGATGGGATGATCATAAAACAAAGTGATTGACCCAGCACCTGGCCTCTGACCCCAACCTTAACCAATCTAAGGGGTATTGGCCGAAGTAAAAATTCACAACAAACCTCTAAGGTGCTGTTGTGGAAAGATAAAGAAGGAAATACAGGAAATATACAACCTTATGTCATCTTGGGCATTCCATTAATCTCTGGGGCTGAGATCTGTTATCCCAGTTAGGATTGATTATGCACAGACCTAATGAAGTAGTCACGGCTCAAATGATAAACTCTGGATTCTCCCCTTGGAAAGGATTAGGAAAAAGTGAAGATAAGATTACTCATCCTATTGAGGTCCATGGTAACACTGGAAGAAGAGGCTTGGAGTATTTTTAATGGGGGCTACTGATTTAGCTGCACCCCTAGGGTGTTGTGTGGATACCATCACCTGGAAGGGGGACTTGAACAGACTCTCTGTCTTGTCTCCATTCTTCGAGTCTCTTGCCCTTCCATCCCCCCCTTTCTCTCTTGCTAGACCCTGACCCACAGACCAGAGCAGCAGCTTGGGCTGGGACACACTGGTAGACAATTTCCATTCACTCTCATAGCTCTCCTGCCTCTCTGCTCAATTGATCCTGACCTTAACCATTTACTTTCCACATTTATCTCCCACCTAGTTCCCTCCCTCCATCTGCCTCCAATGAACATTTTATTCCCCCTTCTAAGTGAGATTGGGTGCTAGATTCTGTCCACAACTATATAGTATCATTAGTAGTGTCAGAAATTGATTCTTGCCCATTGGGTTGATCTCCATTTTGGCCATCTGTGTAGGCAAGCTTCTTTAACAAAACAAAACAAAACAAAACAGGATAGTCAAAACAGTCCTCTATAATAAGAGAACATCTGGGAGTATCACAGGGCCTGTTTTTAAGTAGTTCTACAAAGCAATAGTAATAATAATAATAATAATAATCAAAGCATGGTATTCATGTAGAAATAGATAGGCTGATCAATGGAACTGAATCAAACACACAAAAATCAACTCACATACATACATACACTTGATTTTTGACAATGAAGCCAAAAGCATACTATGGAAAAAGGAATGCTTCTTCAACAGATGGTACTCATCTAACTGATTGTGTACAGGGACTGTGAAGAACATAAATCAATCCATATTTGTCAGCCTCCAAAAAATTTAAGTCCAAATGGATCAAAGCCCCCAATACAAAACCAGATATAAATCTAATAGAATAAATACAGAGAATAACATTGAAGGCATTTATATAGGAGACAACTTCCTAAACAGAAGACCAACAGCTAAGGCAATAAAATGAACAATTGATAAGTGGGACCTCAGAACACTAAAATCCTTCTGTAAGGCAAAGGATATTTTCAATAGGTCAAAAGGGAAGCCTACAGATTGGTAAAAATTTCTTCACCAGCCATATATTCAACAGGGGAATAATATCCAAAATATATTAAGAATTCAAGAAGTTGAACATTTCTTTATGTGTTTCAATACAATTTTTCTTTTTTTTTCTTTTTAAATTTGGATCCATACCTATTTTTTAGTTATTTGTTTTCTTGAAACATATTTTTTTTATTGAAAATAGATTCTCCTTTCATGTAATATGTCCTTACCCAAGTTTCCTTTCCATCCACTCCTAAGCCCCCTCAACTCCCTCCTCTTCCAGATACACTATCACTCTAATTACTCTTCAAATAAGAGTAGGCATCCAGCATTGGGGACCCTGTGCTCAGTTAAACAGTTGACTGCAAGCGTCCACCTCTGTATTTCTCAGGCTCTGGCAGAGACCCTATGGAGACAACCATATCAGGGTCTTTTCACTATGTACCATAGTGTCCAGACTTGGTGAATGTTTATGGTGGGACAGTCTCTGGATAACCATTTCCTTCAGTCTCTGCTTCACACCTTGTCTCTGCCTTTCCTCCTATGAGAATTTTGTTTCCCCTTCTAAGAAGGACCAAAGCATCCACATTTTGGTCTTCCTTCTTCTTGAGCTTCATGTGGGTGGGGGAACACCCTCATGGAAGCAGGGAGAGAGGACATGGGATGGGGGATTCCAAGATGGTGGGGAACATGGACTTCAAGAATGAAGGGGCTGCTACTGCCAAGCAAGTACTTCCAACAGGGTGTGGCATCTAGACACTTCTGTTTCCTCAGCACACCCTGTGTGCTCCCTGCCTCCATTCTGCAGTGGCGTCCATAGACCCCCAGAACAGAGGCCAATATTGGTGCACTGGCTTGTCCTGTAAGGGGTCCCCAAGGGGAGTCCCCACTCTCACCCGGAGTTGCGTGCACCCAAGGAAACACAGAGACCAGCTTGATGCAAGATAGCAAAAGGTAGTTTACTGACAAGGGCCCTTGGGTCGAAAACATATCCCATGCAGTGGAAGGATTTCGACCCCCAGCTCTGACAGTTTAAAGTTTATATAGTGAATGGTGCAGGAGGAAGGGGAAGAGCAGGAAACTTTGGTGCAGTTACATTTGATTGGATATTTTAAACATCAGCAATAGGTGTAAGTTATCATTTTGGGGGGCATAGCAAGCTTTTCCTGGTGGTCATGATGACTCATATTTTTTTGTATTTTTGGCCATGAAACCTCAGACTTTCTGATAGAAGAATAAAAACACCAGATGGCCCATTTCTCATTTGGGCATGTTTAGACTTGTCAAGGTTTGTCTCGGTTTTGTTCTTACATTCATGGTCAGCTTGCCCTAGGAGGAACTGGTTATTTTTTGTTTTGGCTGTTTTCAGCAAATTGTTGGTGGTCTAGGGGGTTCTGCTGAGATATTTTGATTTTTTGTCCTCACAGTCCAAGCACAATGCCACTTGCCCCTCACAGTCTCTGTCCTGCTGTGCTCTCACCATAGCATTTGGGGCCCAGAACAGAGATTCAAGGGCCTTGCGCACACACCCACTGAAATATGGTTGAGTTCATTCTCGCCAGAGTAAGATCCCTGCCGTGTCTACTTGGATTAGTGTAAGATGACCACAGCCAAGCTTTCTGTGCCTGCTTCTCTCCATTTCAGTGATCTCTGTCTCCCTGAGACATCTGCTCTAGACAGAAGATGTGGACAACCTCAGGCCCATGCGATCCTGAGACACACGGACCATCATATTTCCTCCTGCTAGCAGTGGACAATGTGTGCAGAGACAGCTCCAAAAGCACTTCCTGGTGGTGCCTGCGAAAACCTGAGTTATATCTCTGTCCATCCATCCTCCACCTCCACTCTCTCTCTTTCTCGTGTTCCTGGCTAACATCTTTTCTCTAATTGTTAACTACGGTCTAACTCCTGCCTAGTTCAAAAGACTAGGTTTCTCTCTCCACGTGTTCTCTAATACAAAGACAAGATGCTGGAGACTCCTTAATCTCCATTCTTTACACCTCCCCCAAAGAATCACTCCCTGACAGCAGAGGTTTTGCCCTCCCCCTCCATCTTTCTCACAATTGAAAGCACCTGAGCGCTGCCTACCAGCTTTTCACAGGAGCTGCTGGCTCCATGCCAGCCTTTAGGTGTCTCCCTCCCATGGCTCAGACCTTGACACAGAATCTCACTTCTTCTGACTCTCTTATCAAGCCCCTATGTTTCTTGCTTTGAGATTTTCTTCAAAGTTGGCCTTTCTTCTCTTTCTCTAAAAAAAAAAAAACAAATGGGGTATACCCTGGCTTCTCTGCTAGAACACCCAGCCACTACATGGTAGAGCAGGCTCCTCCCCCACTGCTTTTAAACCCTTCACTAATGCTTTTCTTCTAAACAGGAATCTCTAAAACAACAATGTTCATGATTTTCAACCAAAAATTTTTCGCCTTTTGTTTTAATATTTCCTTTTCTCACTAATACTTGTGATATATGTCCAACACTTTCTTCAACATTTTAAAATTTCTTCAAGGTTCGAAAGTCATCTAAATCTACTTCCACAGGTTAAATCAACATGCTGATCACCTGTGGGACTGCGTAAGGGTATTCTGGGTCATGGTTGGCCAGTTGCCTAGAACCCCAAGACTCTGCATGAGAACCGGCAGGAGTTCGGTGCACCCCAAGAACCCAGGTTCCTGAAAAGCAGTCTAGTCTCCTTAAAACTCAGTCACGTAGGCTGGCCATTACAGCCCCTGCCAAAGTGCACAGGTAGAGGGAATGGCTAGAGGCCTCAGGCTCTAGGGATTTACATACTAATGAAGGCCAGAGGGCAGAGCAAATTAAGCATGCCTCCTCAGATCCTCCCCCATCCTCCCCAGATCCTCCCCTTTTCTCCCTTCCTATATAACTCCGGACTCCCCTGAGTTTTACGGGGGTACATCCAAATCCATCCATCATCCGCCATGACAATAAACCCTTTTGGAACCAAGGACTTCCTCGTGTCACTGGGGCCTGCTGCCACCAAAGCCTCCAGGCAGCTGGAACCATAGATGTTCCTCCTGCATGTGGGACCAGCCACAGCGTGGAAACCCACTGGGACTCCACCCCTGCGGCCTGTAATTTTTTCCCCACAATCACCATATTTCAGCTTTTAATTAACAACTAATTTCCGTTCACAGACAAACTGTGGATGCCTATTCCAGATACATGATTAACACAATGTTTTTCTCCTTCAGCCATCCGAAAACAGACTCAAAGATACCCTTCAGGACTAAAATTTCTTCAAACACTTTTGCCTTTCCAGGAGTAATTTAATGCGCGGTATCCAGGCTTTCCAGGCATCTCCCTGATCATCACCGGAGATGCTGCTTCCCTGTGATTATACCCACAGATACAGCAGAGACAACACCATCTTCTGGAACCTGCCTGAGATGTCAAGCTGCCTCCTCCCCAGACAGCTCATCAAACTGCAGACTCCAGAGACACCCTGACACTGAGATCCAGAGACAGCGCCACCTCCTGGAACCTGCCAAGCTGCCTTCTCCCAGCCATCTCATCTGACTAAAGACACAGAAACACACGCTGAGATGGAAGACAGATCCAGACCTTCCAGCTGCAGATGAACTCTCTTGCCAAAGTCACATAGCTGAAGTAACATGTTAGTGAAGAAAACTTAATGTCTATTTAGATTAATCAGATGTCATTACTCTCAAATTGTACGATATGTATTTAATTGATTCAATGATTCCTTGCTTTCCCAACCCAACCCTCAATTCCCATTACCCTTGGCTTGGTTATGCTACATCCCCCGGCCTGTGTGGTGTTTTCTTTTGACTTCCTCATACAAAATTTTCACTACAGATGACACCTATCATAAAAGGGGGAGTTGTGGGGCGGTGAGCTATGAGACAAGGCCAGATGACTGGTCAAAGAGCTTTAGAACCCTGGCACCGTGGTTTGGATAAAACCACTGGGACAGAAGGCAATTTGAGCTCTTTCTAGGCCTCTGGCTCTCTCAGCTTCAGCCCTCCACAGTCCCTCCCACAGAGAGGCCCACAGTCATTAGTCACATGGGAGTAACACCCCCACATATGGCCTACATATATCTCCTATAACCTACATCTTCAGAGGTGCCCATTCTTTTATGAAAGAGAAAAGAGTGGGATGTGGGGCTGTAGAAGACATCCTGGGGTGTTTGGCAATGCCCCCAGAACCCAGAGACCTAACATGCAGTCCCACCTCTATTTAACCTGCATGCTAGGTCACATAAGGCATGAGAGTAACAGGCCTCTGCCTCAAGATTTACATATTAATGAATTACTTAAAGGCCTGGATGTAGATAACTAAGTTTTCATCTCCCTAGCCCCTACTCTTTCCCCCGCTCCCCAGTATACATTATGACCAATAAAACTTTCATGTCTTCAATTCCACGTGTCTCCTGGAACTTTGGACACTCTTGTGTAAGTGGGAAACTCGGGCTGGGGAAAGGCCCTCCCTGTGCTCCCTGCTCCAGCCGTCTGTGGGGCACTCTCCCCTGCAGCATCGGTCCATGCATCACCTTCGTGGGCTGCCTCTGTCACTGTTCCAGGGACTCAGCTGTGGCCAGTGGCCACAGGGCTGGGTCCCTGAGTCCCTGCTCCCAGGACCCCATCATCACTGCCGCAGCACACGGGCAGCCTGAGACCCGCAGCGCTGACAAGATCGAACCATCATCTGGGAGTGCTGCTGAGTCCCGAGGACTGATGACTGAGCCACAGTTCCTGAGATTGCATTGGCCATGGGGTGCAGGCTCAGCTGACCTGCCCCGTCCCCTGCATGAGTTTTAAACCACAGGATTACTCATCCTATTGCGAGCCATGGTAATTCTGGAAGAAGAGGTTTGGGGTATTTTTGATGGGGGCTATTGATTCAGCTGCACACTTAGGCCCTTGTGCCGATCCCATCACTTGGAGTGGGGACTCGCCCAGCTGGGTGGATCAGTGGTCCCTAACCAGCTGTTCAATTGCTAGTACAGGAGCAATTACATGCAGGACATTTAGAAGAGAGTAACTCTCTCTGGAATACCCCAATATTTGTCATTAGGAAAAGGTCAGGAATGTGGAGACTGTTGCAAGACTTGAGGGCTGTTAATACAACCATGATTCTGAAGGGAGCCTTACAACCTGGGCTGTCCACACCAGTGGCCATATCTTTAGGCAATTAAAAAATAGTTATAGATTTATAAGACTATTTCTTTATTATTCTCTTGCATCCTAATAATAGGAAGTGCTTTCCTTTTAGTGTTCCTGCTATAAACTTTAGAGAACCTATGAAAAGATATCAATGGAAGGTCTTGCCTCAGGGTATGGCTAACACTCCTACCTTGTGCCAAAAGTTTGTGGCTTCCGCCATAGAGGGTGTTAGAACCATGTGGAAGGAAATCTACATGATTCATTTCATGGATGATATTTTAATAGCAGGAAAAGATGGAAAATAGGTACTCCAGTGCTTTGATGATCTTAAAACAGCTTTACAGACTGCAGGGTTACAGTTAGCACCAGAAAAGGTAGAATTACAAGAGTCATATACTTATTTAGGATTTCAGATTAATGGTCCACTTATTATTAGCAGTAAGGCCACCTTGAGGACAGATTCCCTTAAGACATTTAATGATTTTCAAAAACTACTGGGAGACATTAATTAGTTACGACCATATTTGAAACTTATGACAGGAGAGTTGAAACCTTTGTTTGACATTCTCAAAGGAGATCCTGACCCTAAGTCTGGCAGGGCTCTAACAGAGGAGGGTAGAAAAGCCTTACAGAAGGTTGAGAGTGGTATTTCATCCCAATTTGTAGCTCATATTAATTATTTTAAGCCTTTATATTTTCTTATTTTTAACACTAAATTAACCCCTACTGTAGTTTTTTTTGACAAACAGCATCCATATTACGGGTTCATCTTCCCTCATCCCCTAAAAAGGTTCGTTATCCATACTATCCAGCTGTAGCAGATATGATTATGTTAGGCAGAGATAACAGTCAAAAATATTTTGGAAAAGATCCTGATGTCATAGTACAACCCTATGCAAGACATCAGGTTAGTTGGCTTATGCAGAGTTCTGAAGTTTGGCCTATAGCATGTGCTTCATTTGGTGGTCAACTAGATAATCATTATCTGCCAGACAAATTAGTTCAATTTTGTAATCACCATGTATTTGTTTTTCCGTCTCATACTGTGCATGCACCTATAAAGGAAGCATTGCTGGTTTTCACTGATGGTTCCTTATCAGGAACAGCTGCTGATGCCTTTAAGGATCAAGTAATTTTGTTTGCTATATCATCTGTGTCAGCTCAATTGGTTGAATTTCATGCAGTTATTGCTGTGTTTCAAGCATTTCCAAATCAAACTATTAATATTTACACAGATAGCTCATATACAATTCAATCTATCCCTCTGCTAGTAACTGCTGCACAAATAAAGCAATTCTCAGAAGCAGCCAATTTGTTTTTACAGTGCCAAAAATTAATTTTGAGGAGAAAATGTGAATTCTTTATAGGACACCTGAGAGCCCACACTGGGCTACCAGTCCTCTTGCTGAAGGAAACACCAAGGCAGATCTAGCCACTCGTGTAGCCACAGTGACTTTATCAGATCTGCCATCTAACTTGAATCAGGCCATAAAGGCTCATGAATTACATCACCTTAATTCTCAAACTTTAAAACTCATGTTTCAAATTACCAGGGAACAAGCTAGACAAATTGTCAAACAATGTTAATCACGTGTTACATGTTTACCAGTTCCTCATTTGGGTGTGAATTCAAAGGGACTGATACCAAACAGTCTCTGGAAAATGGATGTTACCCATTATAATGAATTTGGAAATCAAAAATACATACATGTATGTGTAGATACATACAGTGGTTTCGTTTATGCCACATTACAAACTGGAGAAGCAAGCAATCACTCATATGCTTGCTACAATCACTGTATTGGGTGTGCCAAAACAGATCAAGACTGAAAATGACCAAGGTTATACAAGCTCCAGTTTTGACCAATTTTGTGAAAAATTGAGAATACTACATAAAACGGGTATTCTATATAATCCACAGGGCCAAGGTATGGTAGAAAGGGCACATCAAACTATTAAATGTGAATTCAAAAAAATTATAAATAGGGAATTATCAAGCGATCCCCCAAAATATCCTTCATCACACCCTCTTTATTTTAAAATTTTTAACGTTGGATTCTGAAGGAAAATCTACTGCAGATAGGTTCTGGCATCCCAATACCAAAAAGAATTTTGCAACAGTCCTCCGGAAAGACCCATTACCTGGAACCTGGAATGGGCCAGATCCAGTACTTATCTGGGGAAGAGGTTCTGTCTGCATATATTCCCAAACAGCAGATGCCGCACACACACACTGTCTGCCAGGGAGACTGATTAAACAAATAGACAACAATCACAAATCCAGGGAGGAGAAATTCCCTGGGAAGCATATTTTTTCTTTGCAGGAAGCATGAAGATGCTTCACAATTGTCTTCAAACTGGAGCAGATCAACCAGTATACCTGACTTGGGAAGTTCTCAGTGTGGAAGAAGACATTACCACCCACGCCTCTAGGGTGGCTCTATTAGATTCTTGGTTCCCTGATTTATGATTTAGTGGGGCACATTGTTTAAACTCAAGAGAGAACCCATTGCCACCATTACTATAGTTGCTTTTTGGGTTTGAAATTGATTGGAGCAGGGACAGGGATTTTCTTACTTGTTTTGCTAAGATCAAAGCTATGATCAGTTTTGTACTTATATAGATTTAGATTTAGAAAATAGTGCTACAAAATAGAAGAGGCTTATACTTTTTACTCCTGTAACAGAGGGAGTTGTGTGCTACCCTTAAAAAGAGTGTCGCTCTGAGGCAGAATGGTTTACACCAACCATTCAGGCATTGTTAAGTCTCTTATCTGTTGGGTCCATGTTGTTCAACAGACTAATGGCATTCATACAACAATAGATAGACGCTGTTTAAATGAAACCCATACAGGTTCGTTATTACAGGATAGAAGTAGGGGACTCTAAAACCTCTGTCATCAAGACTGATGAGGATTACCGCTAACTTACGCACTAAGCTGGATAGTCAATGACGGGTAAGAGAACACCTCAAGACCCTTGCCCCTAACTGGGAGGCCTCACCATCCTAAGACAGGAGCTCAACCAATGGCTATTGAGTATCCAGAGACAGGAAAGGGAGGCTGGGGTCCTTTGTTCCAACCTAAGACAGGTACAGTTTCCATAAGTTTTCCCAACCTTCCCTTTTGAAAAAAAAAAAAATTAAAAAGTGGGACCTATTGGGAGCCAACTCTTAGCCAAAAGTGGCTATCATCTTTACAGCCATCTTGGGCTATATACCCTAACAAAAGACTTGTTTTCAGCAGCCCACAATAGCTGAGCACACTCTGATAAACATCTTGTTTAGCTGTTTAGTGCTGCCAGCAGCTAGGTGCATGTGGTCTCCATGCTGATAGGTGCATGATGTAGTGCCTTCAGCTGAGCTTGTCCACAAGAGCAAGGCACATGGTAAAGGGTATAAATACCAAGGATTTCCTTTCAATAAACGAGACTTGATCAGACTCTGTCTTGTCTCCATTTTTCACGTCTCTTGCCCTTCCATCCCCACTCTCTCTCTTGCTAGATCCTGACCTGTGGACCGGAGCAGCAGAAAGGGCTGTTACAAAGTAGCAGAATGGGCTGTTACATTTTACTAAAACAGTATAACACTTAATAACAATCCAATTACTTGTACTTATATTCACAAGTAAAGGTATCCTTAACTCCTAATCAAAGAGGTTTCTTAATACCACAAACAGAGACAACTACAAAAAAGCAATCAAAATATAGAATTGTGATTCCAGTCATAATGCATGCACCTAATATATCTCCCTTACACTCAATGCTCAGGGAATACTGTGGAAGATGGGGTAGAATACTGTAAGAGTCAGAGGGTCAGAGAATTTGCTTTTTGATAATGTCTCGTAGTAATATCTGAAGCTACTCCCAATAAAGTTTCAGCAACAAGATGCCTATGTGCCTGTTGAACATGGAAAACACAACTGGGATGTCAAATTGGATGGGGAAAAGACCAAGAGGCCTCAGTCCTATAAAAAAGGACTATAGGCAACTAAGGAATGCTGAGAGTTGAAGAAATACTCTTCTCTAGGGACAAGAGTACCAATTTGTTATTCAGTGTCAAAGATTGAGCTTATCATCCCTAAATACAGGTGACATTACACAGACTGAGTAGATAATGATTAGGATATATATATATATATATATATATATATATATATATATATATTACAAAATGGGCAATGAATTTAGAAGACAGAAAAGGAAAGTACGTGGAAGAATTTAGATAGAATCTAGAATCTAGGGAAGATAAAATTATTGTGTAATTATAATCTCAGAAAAAATAATCTATGGCGTTGAAGACCTCCGCAGAGGGGAGACCCTCTCTCAAGTCTCAGAAAGTC